>NC_069124.1:36268748-36548093 GCF_026914265.1 Mya arenaria
CATTCCACCGACAACTCCATTGAAACTAGCATCAGCATGTATAGATACAATTCTATTGGCTTGATCTGTAGCCTCCTTTAGCGTGTCAGTACCCCGCCCACTCTCTCTCCGCTGGAGCCTTTCACTGTTATGACACAAATTAAAGTATCAATAAAGAGTTTGAATAAACAAATTTAGTGTTCCTGGCCAAATTTTAAGCTTTACTCTGAATCAAAAATAACCTTTTCATTTAAACATGTATATTAAGTTGTTTTATGAATAAAAAATGCATTGATCAGATGTACTGAATTAAATGCATTTTTTATTCATAAAACAACTTAATATACATGTTTAAATGAAAAGGTTATTTTTGATTCAGAGTAAAGCTTAAAATTTGGCCAGGAACACTAAATTTGTTTATTCAAACTCTTTATTGATACTTTAATTTGTGTCATAACAGTGAAAGGCTCCAGCGGAGAGAGAGTGGGCGGGGTACTGACACGCTAAAGGAGGCTACAGATCAAGCCAATAGAATTGTATCTATACATGCTGATGCTAGTTTCAATGGAGTTGTCGGTGGAATGGACTCTGATGAGCAAGGTAATTTCGTGATAAACATGATAATTGATATATAAAACATAATGTCGTCTGATCCATGAAAGGGAATCTCTTAGTTAAAATAAAAAAATCACAGCCTCGTATACAGATTTTGTTTCTATTTTTAGTAACAAAATCCTCCGACGGAAACATTGATTATATTGAAGAAGGCGGGTAACAGCTAAGATACTATTTAGAAGGCATAA
The DNA here is from genome assembly GCF_026914265.1 of Mya arenaria. Lineage (NCBI taxonomy): Eukaryota > Metazoa > Mollusca > Bivalvia > Myida > Myidae > Mya > Mya arenaria. The sequence continues at coordinate 36,269,531 of NC_069124.1, forward strand.
AACGATATTGATTTCTTACCTTAATCTATTTCCAACGGTGATTTTTCTATAAAGTCGTTATTCATATGTAAATTAGAGGTGCCTCGTTGTTCACATCCTTCACCTTCGAATACTTCGTCCAAGTTAAAAACGTCCGAAAAAAATCGACTCTGACTATAATTCTAGTTAACACAGTTGCCTCCCTTATCTTAATTGTTACACCATTTATTGTGTTTCGCAGATGGTCTTTCGTTTATACCAAATTTAACGGACGAAGAAGATGCGGAGAGTGAAAGCCATAGGTCATCAAAGTTACCCCCGCCATCCAAGATCATAATGGCGGCACAGCCTACTGCAGGACCATCAAAAAGCAGTTACCAAGAACACAAACAGGAACGTGTGTAAGTGTTTGCCATGTATTCAAACAACTGCATTGTAAAAATACGATCTATGAAATATACACCAATTGAGTAAACTTCAACATTAACAGTTTGAATCCACACGTCATTTGATAATTTTTTGTTCACAGTTATAACATCATATTATTATGATCCTTATTATCATAATCCTTATTGTTAATAGTGTCAAGAGAAGGAAGACCAAAGCAGAGGAACTCATTGATTGGCAAATTATATACTTTCAAAATCAGGTGGAATTGGCACAGCAAGAGGTATGAAAAAGACTAAGGGTACGGAGGATGTTACAAAAAGTATAAATGTACATGTAGTTCAATGCAAAAGGGGTTTCAACCACAACAATTATATGTTAGATTAATTATTTATGCCAAAGAATAAAGATTGTATTACCAAATCGGCAAAGTTGTTTATGTTTTGTTTTGTTTTACAGAAGGAAATCAATCGGGTGAAGCTGAGAGTGATGGAAAAATATGAAAAAAACTTGATACAGAGGAAATAGACGGATTCATCCGGACAACCTTCTTCGAGAGTTAAACATGAACATGTGATATGGTTTATTTCATCCTGGTTTTCATGGCGTTTATTTATTATTTGACTGTTTGCAATTTATGTACGAGCTTGTAAAGTTACCTACATGATGTTTTTAATTCAGTGTGAATCGTCTGTCTGCAATATGTGGGCCATTCTGAGCGATTTACCTTACTTGCCAAAATAAAGTGAGCACGTAAAAAATCCATGTATCCAACCGGTGTTGTTTTTCATTAATAAGTGCCTTTACACAATACACAAACAATTATGAATGAAGAGGAAACAATGTAAGAATTATTATTTTTTTTACTTCAAGAGGTGTATGAAGATGTCGATAATCTAACAGCGATGATGATAAACTAACAGTGGTGATGATTAACTAACAGTGGTGATGATGAACTAACAGTGGTGATGATGAACTAACAGCGTGATGAAGAATGAGCAGTGGTGATGAAGAACGTGATGAAGAACGAGCATTTATGATAGCAGTGGTATATATAAGTCCATATCGATACTACACAGAGAAGAAGTTTTCCACAATGAAGTCTCTAGTGGCAACGCCAGTACCACCATCTTGGTGCATTCCCATTCTGTGGCTGAATGAACTCATCGTCGTCCATAGGCATGTTCATGTCCACTGCAATATTATGTAGGATTACACATGCCACAGCTACCTTGCATGCCTTTTCTGGTCTGAGGCGTATCTGTAAAATTATATAATTTAATTGAAAAAGGTGAATATTTGAACGTGTGCGCGTACATGCATGATCAGTTTGGTGTTTGTTTAAGTGCGTGTACTAATACTATAACTATTAAGAAATGATACAATAAGATAAATTAATCTTATTTAAAATCGGTTATGATAACCATAAATAACACTTGCTGATAGCTATTTCCGACATAATAGATTATCCAATAACAGACAAACAAAAGACCAAAAAAGATTCAAGATCATAATATCACATGTTATAGTATAAATGCATAGGTTGCAATAAGATTATAGGCTTCATTATAAAAATAACCAGATACATTAAAAGTTACAAGATAAAATATGTTCATGATTTAAATACTAGCACAATACATTAAGTGGAAATTAAATGAAGGCAACAGTAAGGCACACAACATGTAGTTTAAACACTAGTAAATAACATTAATTAATATACAACCATTATTCATATACACAAGTAGTACCTCTGAATGTAAAACATGAAATCTCCTCTTAAGCCTGCCAAATGCTCTCTCAATGCAGGCCCTTTTCCGAGTGTGTGCCTGTTGATATCTTTCCTTTGCTTCACTGTCAACCCTAATGAAAGGGGTCATGAGGAATGTCTTCAGGGCGTACCTGCATATAATAAGACATAATAATGCAACTTGGCAATGATGGATGTCTCTGATTCATAAGTTATATATCCAATACAGAACCTTTAATACATATTCTTATTACTGTAACAAAATAAATCTTATCTATGTAGTAGTGATGGGCAATCAGCTTGGATTTTCATAATCGATTAATCGGAGACCCTGATCGATCCATTATCCGATTAATCAGCTGCAATCCGACAGTATCACGAAAGCATCATTTTCTGATGTATATATCAATAAGGACCTTTGTTTTCATGTGTATTTCATTTCTTATGCTTTAGTCAGAAAACAGGTATTATTTCAGGCATATTGAATAATTCTAAAAATTATTACAAAAAAAATATTCCAAGGTTTATGAAGTAAGGGAACACTTCATGGTGAGGTTTACTTAAGATGACAAATAAATTAATATTATAAAGATATTATATATTTATAATTATTACATTATTATGTAAATTATAAAGATAATACATGGTTGACCATGGCTTTTGGTTGATAATTGCCCCAGTGTGCAGAATAATTGCCGGAGGCATTTTTCAACCATGTCTTATCCTGTATGATACACATGTTTTGTCATTTGGACAAATTTGTCAATGACTTATGCACCAGTCAATTTCAACCACAGCCTTACAGTTCCGGGGTATACCGGGGAAAGCCAGGGAAATGGGCCGTATTTTTACCTTCTAGGTGGCTCCACAGTGCCGAGTGAATGCGGTGGTTTTGTCTTCCCGGGAATGGGCCAAACATAAGATTCCCGTGGGTTCAGGGGCATTTGGCGGGGGTTTCACGAGCAGTTTCTTCCCACAGGGAGAGGACTTTGGCCGGGCTTGGCTGGACCGAAAGTCAAAGTCCCCACTATTCCCCGGACCGGGGGGGGCTTGGTTACAATTGACTGGTGCATTATTAAACCGGTTTTGAAAATTAAATTGAAAAAAATGAGACATAACACATTGTTTTGGATGGCATTAGCTATTAAAAATAACGATTACTTGGAAATTAAAAAAAAATATAATTTTCTCACGTATTTTCGGAGTTGGACTGTAAACATTTCCATTCTTCAAACAGTTTTTACATCGACTGATCTTGACGTTCATTTCAATATGTGAGCACAGCTGGGGTCGATCAAGCCTAGTTTTATAAGAATCTGGGCTTGAATGACCCTAACCATTTCGCTGTAATAATTTGCACTTTTCCAGCACCTGGACTACCGATATCCAGGGTAATCAAATATTTTTAGATCGATGTCCTGGCCGTCCGCCATCATAAAGCGATTTGAACGCAAAGAAAACTAAATGAAAGAACTGTTAAAACTCAAAGTATCGGTTACTTCCCTTAGCTCTAAGTTACTGCGCTATATAAAGTTGGAAATTTACTGGATTCAAGCAAACTTTTCATGTTCATACCCACTGTCTCCTAAAAGGACACCATCTGAAAACGCGACATGTTCAATGGTCAGTTTGGCTGCCAATCCCGACGTTCTGAAGACGTGCGCGTCGTGGCACGACCCAGGCCAGCTTGCATTTACACTTGTAAATTTTCCTGTAAAATGATTAAACAATTAAACTGTGCAATAATAATCAGAGTTGAATCCGAAATGGCAGTGGTTCACTTGGGTAATTTTCACTTCGTCCTGCACCCTCCAAACTCTTCACAATCTGTATGCATAGACTCTGTATACAAAATATTTTTGAGTACGGTACCATATGTTACCTATGTCTATGAGTTATTTATTTAACAAAAAAATGATAAATAGTATAGTACGTCGACTTGAATTATTGTATTCATTAATAGAAATGTAAAATCACTATTTAATAACATTTTTGGTCAGCATTTAATAACATTTTTGGTAAGCATTTTCCCTCTTTATGTATACTGTCAGCGCTCCAGTCAGCCTTTTAGTATCGCCCTTTAACCGGACGTGTTTTGGCCGAATTGACAATATAATTATTATGTTAAGCGTTCGAAAGAAAAGATGGAAATACTGAAAACAAAAGTGGAAAACTCAAAGTTTTATACCTTTGATGTCACATACAGCCTGCATGTTGATGCTATGGAAGCCTTTCCTATTCACGAAGGCTGGTTCATCTTCGGATGGCGCCTGGATTCGGATATGTGTTCCGTCTACACATCCAACAACATTCGGGAAACCAGCTTTCTTAAAAAATTCTGTCATATTCCATGCTCGAGCATTGGCATCAGGCCACATCACAAACTGATGTATGTGACCACACATTGCTTCTGTTACTTGGGCTACAACACGTGACACAGTGCACTTGTGGTAGCCCATGCTATCACCAATGATGTTAAAAAATGCTCCTGTGGCGAAGAAGCGCAACGTAATCAGAATCATCTGTATAACAGTAAGTGCTCTGTTTCTTCTTGTCGTTCTTTCCAGTGATTCCTTCAGCAAATCCTCTAGATAATATATTCCACCATTTGTATATCTGTATCTGGCATACATCTCATTGTCTAGCATATTCTGTACATGTGCAGTGTGCCGAAATTCTTTCACTTTTCTATGATTTACAAATAGAGCCGCCATCTTGGAAACCTTCCGTTAATGTTTTAACGTAGGTCTATACCTCCGTTACATTTAACGGCTGGTTCAATCGTTAAACCCGCCGTTAAATTCTTTATTTTGAGCAACCTCATGCCAATAATAGTTAAAATTAAACGGACCGTTAAAACTTTAACGAGCAGTTAAATTTAACTGAGGTTTTGAGCAACCGGCCCCAGACCTTAGAATTACTTATTACATCTTACCCAGAATCTAATTATACAGATGCATTAGATTGTTTGACCCCGATGGCTTTCAGAATGGCTCAGTGGTCTAACAATGTGTTCAAGCTCGTTTCGTTCTAAAAACACATAAACAACTCACCTAAAAATGAAAATAAATGCAATGAAATTAAATTATGTTTCGTTTTAAGTCGAATACATGTTGAAATAAAATGTTGCTTCTTATTAAAAAAACATATCGTCATAATTCATGAAGATGTTCCCACTCTCAAGGATTCGACACCATCATATACTCCGCCTCAGTAAATGTTTAAAAGTATGCAGCCATATCGTTGGATTAAGAATTATATGTTATTAAGTTTACATTGACACAGCAGTAGGGCAATCTTATTACCAATTATAATGATAAAATGAAAAAAAAATATTTAATAAGCAATCACATAATCTGCGGACTGTTAGAAGGATTTGCTTTATAATCCAAAACGAAAACAAAGTTTGGCAAAAGATGGAGATATTAAGAAGTCGACAAACGAACCAAGAGTAATTGTTTAGTGTTATATAGATTACATGACACCAACTATGTCTTTTGTCACCAATACTGCGTACTTCTGGTAAGAGTATACGTCACTGGAAGCTTTGTATAAAACAAGTTTGAAATGTTATGTTAAATTATGTTGTGTTGTGTTGTGTTACATATATGCTCCGTTACGTTACGTTACGTTACGTTATATTATGATATGTTATGTGAGGTTAGGTTTGTTTGGGTTAGGTTAGGTCAGGTCAGGTCAGGTGTTGTGATGTGTTGTGTTTTATTACGATACGTTGCGTTACGTTAAGTTGTGTTACGTTACGTTACGTTTTGTTATGCTATGTTATGTGAGGTTAGGTAAGTTTAGGTTAGGTGAGGTCAGGACATGTTAGGTCAGGTCGTGTCGTGTCGTGTCGTGTCGTGTTGTGTTGTGTTGTGTTGTGTTGTGTTAAGTTAAGTAAGGTTAGGTTAAGTTAGGTTAGGTTATAGGAGAAGCAAAGAATTAAAGTTAGAATAGTTCTGACAATTTATTTGTTCGATGATTGACATCAATTATTTGCAAGGCGGACTACCACGCTTGAATTTCATCATCAGTCGACGAGTGGTCCTGTCAAACGGAGCTTTCTCGATCACTGAGCCACAATGGTCGATGGTCAGCTTTCCGTGCCAGTGAACATGACCTGAAAGTACATGAAGAAAGGTGTTAAACCGTAACAAGTTGAAAAATTGAATGGTCGTAGCTTGAACTCTGCACCAGTTCATCAAGTCGATTTGAAATCAAGTGCAACATATAAAGTCTGTCGATCGACGAAATGGAATGCAATCATCATGGAACTGGAGAAGAAGGATCATACTGGTGCAAAATGGCCCTGTGGTCGTGCTTTGGTAAACTGATTGACGGGAAAGTTTCGCTTAGTTTATTAGAAAACAGTCATATGATATTACTTATTTAATAGATTGGTTCCATTATATTAAACACAATGTTCTAACTGTTTGGCTTAAAAATGCTTACGCAGCTATTGTTTGTTTGTAACATGTCCATTTAAGTTGGCCAGACCTGGATAAGCAATACCATCCTCGTAAGCATTCATGTGTAAGCACGAAGACTGATTAAGTATTTTTAAAAGACCTATGTAAGTAAAACTATGTGAATATATTCATGAACATATATGAACATATCTAGCACAAATTTGGTTGAAAAATTGTTAACTAGTTTAATCCCACATTGAACTACTTCCCCCCTGATCGTTCCCTGCGGTAATTCCAATATCTACTAATAAAGATAATGTATACAATTTGATTTTTTAAAGGAAGTAGTTGACTCAAGACCACCACAGTTTAAGAACAAAAGTAACTTTGTAATTTCCATACACATCGTGTTTTGAACTGAATTACAAGTGTTAGTTTAAGTTCAAAGTATTAGATTAACAAGTATTCTATTTCTATACAGATAATCTATATATCAATATAGACAAAACTGTGATGTTATTGCAAACAGCATTGACTGTTGTGTTATTTTTTTCTCTCGATCCATAATACGTTTCTTTAACTTTCTTTCTGAAATTGAATGGTTTACAGTATAAAGAAAATGATTGTAGGGAAATTTTCTTGTCCATTGTTTTGCTTGTTTATGCTACAGATACGTAATGCTATATGGATACATGACATTATTACAAAAGCTTAAACAAAAGGTCATTGTAATTTTAATTATTGAGTTATTTTATGCTAAAGTGAACGAGGTATGTAGGTTGTGTGTATCTCGATTAGTGTCTGTTGAACCTTACTCCTGTGTCTTTGACTATGATGTTTGTTTTGGCTTTGTTTACTGGGCTAGTCCTTGTTGGTTCCATTATTGAACACAGCAGTCTCGGTCCGAAACTCAAAATCCCTATATGTCTAATGGAGAATGCACCCTTTCAGCTAAAATAATGTCATGTATCCATATGGATAACATTTAACGCTAAGTTATATTACATATGTTTTGTTTTAATGCTTATTTCATGCCACACGACTCCTTCGGGACGCTGGTTTTGGAATAAATGGGATACAGCATGCTTTAATATCGATTCACATATGGATTCCTTAAGTGCAACTCGTAATGGGGCTAACGTGGCAATGTAAACGTTTATATCCTGCTGGCACTTTAAAATGGTTCAACCCCTGGTGAGGATGATTTTGATAATGTCAGCCTAAATTATAGCAAAATTTCTTTGGAAATCACACTTGTAACAAGAATGCAAGCAACGGACATTCATGTTTTCTGAGTTCAGAGGAAAATTCTCATTTAAGACAAGTGAAATTGACATACACATACAATTTTGATGTAAGTGGACAAGTAAAACCAAACCTTTACAAATTTAGCCCTAATGTCCCCTTTAGGGGTTACAAAAGCTTAAACAAAAGGTCATTGTAATTTTAATCATTGAGTTATTTTATGCTATTGTTTCAGAATCATAGATCATTATTCGAGACTATTACATAAAATAAATTACATATTTAATACAACTTCTAGACCCTTATTGACTTTACAGTGTGACCATTTGTACTGCTTAACATTACAATTGTTGTTTACAGAGATATTGTACGTTTAGCATTTTATTAAACCATACCCATTGCCACCACTGGCTAAGATTATAGAGAAAAGAGTTGCGTCCTGAAACAGGTATACACATTTTAGATACCCGATGTATGCATAATATAAATACCCACGTGCCTGAACGCCCCCACCCTCGTCTACAAATAAATGCACTAAGGCAGCCTTTCTAACCGATGTCGACAGAGAGATGACATCGCACTGGATTGACTTCCAACGAACACATATTTTCGTTTGTATTACACTGAAGTTTAGGACACCCTTGCAGGCCGTGTTTGTTTGATCCATTATTTAATTAAAGGCTTTACTAAAGACATTGCTAGAGAGGTAATAGTTATAGATTGATAACATGATAGTATAAATACCGCTATATATGGTTTACCCTGGTACATTGTCCTTTGCGGAGACACGTGCAAAAATACACGTACAATTAAATCAGTAAGAGCCACATTATGAAGGAAATTTAAGGACATTTAAGTTGAATTACATAATATATATTGTATACGACAACTACCAAACACGCGGTGTTTCTTTCTCTCTAGGAAAAGACATGTACACGATCTATATGTGACATCGGAAGGTTAAATGGATAAACTTTGTGTTCATGAATGGTGTTTTCAAACGCAGGCACCATATGCAAGAGGTATACCATATTCAGCTATCTCCTTAAATACCTTTCATACCTAGAGTCGTTTTATATCTTTAATCTATGTGCCATATATAGGCTGAACAGCGTTGTTGAGCCCAATGCCTGTGTACAAACTATATGATTTCCTGAGCTGTGTGAAGTTAGCTGAACATACGACATTGGACATTGGACATTCAAAATCGAATGTTGTGCTGGCACGACATTGGACATTGGGCATTCAAAATCGAATGTTGTGCTGGCACGACATTGGACATTGGGCATTCAAAATCGAATGTTGTGCTGGCACGACATTGGACATTGGACATTCAAAATCGAATGTTGTGTTGGCACGACATTGGACATTGGGATTTCGAAAATGAATGTCGTGCTGGCACGACATTGGACATTCAAAATCGAATGTTGTGCTGGCACGATATATGACATTGGACATTCAAAATCGAATGTTGTGCTGGCACGACATTGGACATTCAAAAATGAATGTCGTGCTGGCACGACATTGGACATTGGCCATTCAAAATCGAATGTTGCGATGGCACGACATTGGACATTCAAAATCGAATGTTGTGCTGGTACGACATTGGACATTGGACATTCAAAAGGGAAAGTCGTGCTGGCACGACATTGGACATTGGACATTCAAAATCGAATGTTGTGCTGGCACGACATTGGACATTCCAAATTGAAAGTCGTGCCAGCACGACATTGGACATTTGACATTCAATTATGAAAGAAAGTCGTGCTAGCACGACATTGGACATTGGGCATTGGGATTTCAAAAATGAATGTCGTGCTAGCACGACATTGGATATTCAAAATTGAATGTTGTGCTGTCACGACATTGGACATTGGATATTCAAAATTGAAAGTCGTGTTGGCACTACATTGGACATTCAAAAATGAATGTCGTGCCAGCACGACATTGGACATTGGGATTTCAAAAATGAATGTCGTGCTTGCACGACATCGGACATTGGAAATTCAAAATCGAATATTGTGCTGGCAGGACATTTGACATTGGACATTCAAAATAAAAACGGTTTGAAATTATCCGCCGGACACTCATTCTCTGAGGTTTACTTAGATCTATTCACAAAATGGCCTATTCTTTTTCAATATCAGGTTTTTTGGTTGGTCACCAAAAGTATGCAAACCTTGTATAAGTTATTTTTCAAACAAAAGTCTTTGATGATTATGAAAGTAATAAAATGTGAAATGAAAGAGCTAAATAAAGCGTTATTGTTTCTGCGGATTATATTGAGCAATAAAAATATAACACCTTTACTGAACATATTCCGGCTCTCAGCAGGGTGTCCACCTTTGATGGAATAAAAACTATCCAAATTAAAATAAGACGTATGCTGTATATCAACAATAAATGCAATCAACACAATTATGAGTAAAAGAAAAAAAATACAATCGATTGCAAAATTGCGTCCCACCAAACAATAATTCATATTGAGGTCATACAATAACAATTGTAAAGGATCTTTATGTAGTGATATATCTACTGCCTTTATGTATACAATGACTATAATTATGTACAATTTGGATTTCAATTTATTGGTGCTAACATCTGCAACATTTCAAAAATATCGCGCTCAATAATTGTTCAAATATAAAACAAACAGTTATATTCGACAACAGTATACTGGTCCCGTATTATTCAGGTCATAGACGCGTGAACTGCTAAAATCTATTTTAAAGGATCATTCGAAGTCTTTCTATCATGGGTCCAAAATTGATATTTATTAACTAGACAACTAACCAGTACGACATATTTTGAATGCCCAATGTCGTGCCATTTCGGTTTTGAATGTCCAATGTCGTGCCACCACGACCTTCGTTTTTGAATGTCCAATGTCGTGCTGGCACGACATTCATTTTTGAAATCCCAATGTCCAATGTCCAATGTCGTGCTAGCACGACATTCATTTTTGAATGTCCAATGTCATGCCAGCACGACTTTCATTTTTGAATGTCCAATGTCCAATGTCATGCCAGCACAACAATCATTTTTGAATGTCCAATGTCCAATGTCATGCCAGCACGACTTTCATTTTTGAATGTCCAATGTCCAATGTCGTGCCAGCACAACATTCATTTTTGAATGTCCAATGTCGTGCCAGCACGACTTTCACTTTTGAATGTCCAATGTCCAATGTCGTGCCAGCACAACATTCGATTTTGAATGCCCAATGTCCAATGTCGTGCTAGCACGACATTCATTTTCGAAATCCCAATGCCCTATGTCCAATGTCGTGCTGGCACGACATTCATTTTTGAATGTCCAATTTCCAATGTCGTGCCAGCACAACATTCGATTTTGAATGTCCAATGTCCAATGCCGTGCCAGCACAACATTCGATTTTGATTGTCCAATGTCCAATGTCGTGCCAGCACAACATTCGATTTTGAATGTCCAATGTCCAATGTCGCATGTTTAGCTAACTTCACACAGCTATTTTCGTGTATATTAAAGTACCTGATATCAGATAGGTTCCGCCCTTTACAAGCTTTGCACCACACATGTTTTTCTCTGCATAGGTCAACAGGCGTCGATGAGCTGCTTTGTCCAAATAATGGGGATTCCTTATCTGCAAATGTGAAAATCATGTACGCGTTTATAGCCATGTCTACATCATCAACAGATTTATATTAATCAACCCTACGGATTCTTGAGAACTTACGGTAACTCGGCTTTCTATTCCGCATGTTAATTAACTTTCCAGTTGGTTCAGAAGTATACAAGGTAAAATCATACAAGGAACCTGAATATGCTGAACAAGAAACTAAAACTGTGATATTGCATCCTTCCGATATGTAACGCAAGGTACATGAATTATCCGAGACAATGTCCTCGATTATTGATATAACAATGTTCGGCAATCCAGCCTTTCATCACAACTATTGTATGGTAATATTAAGGCTTGATCAGCAACACAAAACCGAATTCTAAGAACAATATAACAGTACTACCTTGTTGACGCAACCATGTCATTTATATAGTTTAAAACCAGTATAAGATTTATAAGGATCTATGTAAATTAAGTTAGGCAATATATGTCTAATAATCTCATTTGTTAGTCAAGTGAAATGCACTCCTGGTTAAATACACGTAGTTTAATATACTTACTTGTCAGGCAATCTAAATGAACTCCTGGCTAAATACACGTTAAATACACGTTGTTTTATATAATTATTTGTCAGGCAATCTAAATGAACTCCTGGCTAAATACATGTTAAATACACGTTGTTAATATAATTATTTGTCAGGCAATCTAAATGAACTCCTGGCTAAATACACGTTAAATACACGTTGTTAAATATAATTATTTGTCAGGCAATCTAAATGAACTCCTGCCTAAATATATGTTAAATACACGTTGTTTAATATAATTATTTGTCAGGCAATCTAAATGAACTCCTGGCTAAATACATGTTAAATACACGTTGTTTAATATAATTATTTGTCAGGCAATCTAAATGAACTCCTGCCTAAATACATGTTAAATACACGTTGTTTAATATAATTATTTGTCAGGCAATCTAAATGAACTCCTGCCTAATACACGTTAGATACACGTTGTTTAATATAATTATTTGTCAGGCAATCTAAATGAACTCCTGGCTAAATACACGTTAGATACACGTTGTTTAATATAATTATTTGTCAGGCAATCTAAATGAACTCCTGCCTAAATACATGTTAAATACACGTTGTTTAATATAATTATTTGTCAGGCAATCTAAATGAACTCCTGCCTAATACACGTTAGATACACGTTGTTTAATATAATTATTTGTCAGGCAATCTAAATGAACTCCTGGCTAAATACACGTTAGATACACGTTGTTTAATATACTTACTTGTCAGGCAATCTTAATGAACTCCTGGCTAAATACACGTTAAATACACGTTGTTAAATATACTTACTTGTCAGGCAATCTAAATGAACTCCTGGCTAAATACACGTTAAATACACGTTGTTTAATATAATTATTTGTCAGGCAATCTAAATGAACTCCTGGCTAAATACATGTTAAATACACGTTGTTTAATATAATTATTTGTCAGGCAATCTAAATGAACTCCTGGCTAAATACATGTTAAATACACGTTGTTTTATATAATTATTTGTCAGGCAATCTAAATGAACTCTTGGCTAAATACACGTTAAATACACGTAGTTTAATATAATTATTTGTCAGGCAATCTAAATGAACTCCTGGCTAAATACACGTTAAATACACGTTGTTTTATATAATTAGTTGTCAGGCAATCTAAATGAACTCCTGGCTAAATACACGTTAGATACACGTTGTTTTATATAATTATTTGTCGGGCAATCTAAATGAACTCCTGGCTAAATACACGTTAGATACACGTTGTTTAATATAATTATTTGTCAGGCAATCTAAATGAACTCCTGGCTAAATACACGTTAAATACACGTTGTTTTTATAATTATTTGTCAGGCAATCTAAATGAACTCCTGGCTAAATACACGTTAAATACACGTTGTTTTATATAATTATTTGTCAGGCAATCTAAATGAACTCCTGGCTAAATACACGTTAAATACACGTTGTTTAATATACTTACTTGTCAGGCAATCTAAATGAACTCCTGGCTAAATACACGTTAGATACACGTTGTTTAATATACTTACTTGTCAGGCAATCTAAATGAACTCCTGGCTAAATACACGTTAGATACACGTTGTTTAATATAATTATTTGTCAGGCAATCTAAATGAACTCCTGGCTAAATACACGTTAAATACACGTTGTTAAATATAATAATTTGTCAGGCAATCTAAATGAACTCCTGGCTAAATACACGTTGTTTGATATACTCACTTGTTCATAAATTGTATGAATGATAATTGATTTATTGTTTTGGAAAAGCAGGTCTTGCTTGTATTTAATATACCTATATTGCATAATAATTAATTACTCACAACACGAATTGCTCTTCGTTCGATGTAAGGCATTACCTTGTACACATCAATAGGTCGAGGTTTCCGTATTCTGTAGAAGATCTCTCGCAGATGATAGTCTTTCGGCTGCAGGCGATCTGGGACAGGCTTCGGGTTACTTTTTATCTTTACCTTCATAACTGAAACGTTTAAATAAAAAGTATACACTGAAGTCATACTGACAATCCATACATTGCTCGGAAAAAATGCATACATACCTTTTCGAACGATGAGCGGAGAGAAAAGAAAACGTTCCATGTTAATTTTAGATATTCAGATCAGTCTGCTTCACATACAATTTTGACATATTTTTGCTATAATAAAAAACAACAACATTTTACCACACTTACTCTGAACTTTGTATCAAAATAGCTTTTATGTATTTGGTTTATCCGAAATATACTGAAAATTATAAATTAAACTATCCAATACTCGGTTAGTTGATCTACCGATGTCTGGTGACTAATGACCAAAACCATTTTGATATAATTTCAAAGGTTGTATGTGTCGAGAGAGAATATGAGTAAATTACAATACACAAATAAAACTATGAAAATATATACTAACAATAATACACTATTTATAATATCTTTTTGCCCTAAAATGCAAAATAAGCCATTTCCCGACCAATGATACTTTGTGGTCATTGAGTTTACATATCAGAAATCAAAAAACAATATCCTTCAATTGGTACCAAACTTATTTCGGAATACCATGTTCAAAAATATAATCTGAGAAGAAAATTTAGTGTATTTCAAAATATGACAGAAGTTATTCAGGCTCGATACGATGACATGCTAGTTTGTTCATCTAATACCTTAAAACACTGCATTAGAAACAAATAAACATGTTGTTAAAAAATTCCTTGCAAAGATAAATCAACACCGTGCCCTAAAATGTTTTTCCATACAGAAGGATTCAATCGAGACCTAAATTGAAACAAATTATATATAATTATAACTAGGTTTTCAAAAATTAACTTACAAAATCCCGCTTTACATGCTTTGTCCAAATTTGTTACCGATGGATCACAGTGACACCCCTCTGTTGTTCTTAAAATGGTGAAATAAATTACAGCCAGAAGCCATGGTTTTATCATCAACATTATGACCATATGTGAACAGCAGCTTTGTACAATATGTTCAATTGTTGTAAAGCTTAAACGGTGACGCAACTTCGTGTAAGTTATGCGAGCAGGACTGTTTCAAAGCCGTCGCCATATGAGCTTTGTCATAAAGCGATAATAAATCCTTAAACGGATTCCAGTCAATTACACGAGTAAATATGTTTGTTACCGGTATAGTGAGTCCAGTGATATGAACATTAGCATTTTAATTATATACAGCAGTGTAATGTCTCTTACGAGATACTAATGAAAGTATCGTTAAATAAAGTTGTTATTATTATTATTATTATTATTATTATTATTATTATTATACCGGCCAAATTGATGTGAACTTTTTTCAATGAAACAACGTTTCATGATCTTTGAATATTTTAGGAGTAATCATTTTGCCTAAAATATATCGGAAAGTAGTAAAGCTGTGGTCTTGCATTTTAACTCTTTATGTATATTGTTTAAAAGTAATTGTTAGTATACCTAAACCGTTGATTTGTATCAAGAACTGTATGGAAGGGCTGAAGGGTCAACATTCCAACAAACTGTTGTCGCACATTTCTTTGTACGAAAATAGTTTTTCAGTTTGTCCCTATGTCAAAAACCGTGCTTTAATACTTAACTGTTTGTTGTTGCATCTTATTTCACCATTTCTTTATGCATTTTAGAAAAAAAACCACACAACATTAATCATCGTCAGTGCAAATGTAATCAATACAGTTGAACTCCATTTAATTTTGCTAATTTGGGAATCTTAATACGATCTTCCTGTTGTTATGGTTTCTAAAATGCATGTATTGCTTTTTCATTTGATATGGCTTTAATTCATTTTATTGTATGCAATAGCCAAACTGACAAGTGCAAGATGCTTCTTGCTAAATGTTATTGCGCTTTCCGCTTTAAGTCATTCTGCTTGTTTTATTCCCCGTGTTTTATTCCGCTTGTTTAATTCCGCGTGCTTCATTCCTCTTTTACATTCCGGGTGTTTCATTCCGCTTGTTTTATTCGGCCTGTTTTATTCCCTTTGTTTTATTCCGCTCGTTTCATAACACGTTTTTCATTCGCGTGTTTCATTCCGCGTGTTTCATTCCTGATTGTATTCTACTTGTTTTTTCCGCTTGTTTCATTCAGCTTATTTTTATCCGCGTTTTTCATTCCGCTTATTTCATTCAGCTTATTTTTATCCGCTTGTTTCATTCCGCGGTTTTCATTCCGCTTATTTAATTCAGCTTATTTTTATCCTCTTGTTTCATTCAGCTTATTTTTATTCGCTTGTTTCATTCCGTTTGTTTCATTCAACTTATTTCATTCAGCTTATTTTTATCCGCTTGTTTCATTCCGCTTGTTTCATTCAGCTTATCTCATTCAACTTATTTTCATCCGCTTGTTTCATTCCGCGTTTTTCATTCCGTTTGTTTCATTCCGCTTGTTTCATTCCGCTTATTTCATTCAGCTTATTTTTATCCGCTTATTTCATTCAGCGGTTTTCATTCCGCTAATTTAATTAAGCTTATTTTTATCCGCTTGTTTCATTCCGCTTATTTCATTCAGCTTACATTTATCCGCATGTTTCATTCCGCTTGTTTCATTTCGTTTATTTCATTCAGCTTATTTTAGTCGCATGTTTCATTCCGCGTTTTTCATTCCGTTTGTTTCATTCCGCTTGTTTTATTCCGCTTATTTCATTCAGCTTAATTTTATCCGCATTCCGCGTTTTTCATTCCGCTTATTTCATTCCGCTTGTTTCATTCCGCTTGTTTCATTCCGCTTATTTCATTTAGCTTATTTTTATCCGCTTGTTTCATTCCGCTTGTTTCATTCCACTTATTTCATTCAGCCTATTTTTATCCGCTTGTTTCTTTCCGCTTGTTTCATTTCGCTTATTTCATTCAGCTTATTTTTAATCGCTTGTTTCATTCCGCGTTTTTCATTCCGTTTCATTCCGCTTGTTTCATTCCGCTTATTTCATTCAGCCTATTTTTATCCGCTTGTTTTATTCCGCGTTTTTCATTCCGCTTATTTAATTCAGCTTATTTTTATCCGCTTGTTTCATTCCGCTTATTTCATTCAGCTTATTTTTATTCGCTTGTTTCATTCCGCTTGTTTCATTCCGCTTATTTAATTCAGCTTATTTTTATCCGCTTGTTTCATTCCTCTTATTTCATTCAGCTTATTTTTATCCGCTTGTTTCATTCCGCGTTTTTCATTCCGTTTGTTTCATTTCGCTTGTTTAATTCCGCTTATTTCATTCAGCTTATTTTTATCCGCATGTTTCATTCCGCTTATTTAATTCAGCTTATTTTTATCCGCTTGTTTCAATCTGCGTTTTTAATTCCTCTTATTTAATTCAGCTTATATTTATCCGCATGTTTCATTCCTCTTGTTTCATTCCGCTTATTTCATTCAGCTTATTTTAGTCGCTTGTTTCAATCCGCGTTTTTCATTCCGTTTGTTTCATTCTGCCTGTTTCATTCCGCTTATTTCAATCAGCTTATTTTTATCCGCTTGTTTCATTCCGCGTTTTTCATTCCACTTATTTCATTACGCTTGTTTCATTCCGCTTGTTTCATTCCACTTATTTCATTCAGCTTATTTTTATCCGCTTGTCTCATTCCGCTTGTTTCATCCGCGAAAAAAGCGCGGAATGAAACAAGCGGAATGAAACAAGCGGATAAAAATAAGCTGAATGAAATTAGCGGAATGAAACAAGCGGAATGAAACAAGCGGAATGAAACAAGCGGAATGAGACACGATCAGAATGACGCACATGGAGTGACTTAAATCGTAAAGCTTAATCGCATTTTGCACAAAGCTTGTTGCACTTGCAATTGTCGGTTTGGATATTGTAAACAATCAGATGTATTTCACTCATACCTTTTACCCTTCCATACGTAGATCTGGGACACCTTATGTTGGTACAAGTGGTTCGATCGAGAGAGAACGTTTAGTGTTCATTAGACACACTTGGTAACATTCGGTTGTTCATATTGGTGCTCTCGTGTGAGTAGTAGTGAGTAGTACTTGTCTTACGAGGAGCACAAGTTGAAGAAATGTGCATAATCATTGGCATAGCGTTTAAGACCATTTATATTGAAGGACTGAATATTTTCTACTATGTTTGATTTATCTATTAATATTCAGTGTATTTGCTGATAAAAGAATAGCTAATAGGTCTAAAACTATGTGTTACACATGTGTTCCTGTTGTTAAGGGATTCGCATTAAGTACTGCGTTCAATATTGCGGCCTCCCACCTTCTGTCAGCTCATAAAAGGGGGATTATACAGTAATACTAGCAGCTTAGCATAGCCATTTATATTGACAACATGCGGCACGGATTGCTGTGGTATTTTATTGCCGAATCGTTGCATATATTTGCTCGGAATTTGAGTTATCGTAAACATGTATGAGTATACATGCGGTCAGTAACAATAACATTCTTTTTTATTAATGACATTTCAATACAAACTTTAAAGATGTCTAGAGTAATGTATTACGAATTGTTTTGTTACATCTAACGTAACACGATATCATTTATTCCACGAATACATCAGTGTCTATAATTGTAGAAGTGCTAACGAAGTATGTTTTATAGTAGCTTTTGTGACCATTACATTTGTTCTCATATCTATAATGTTAAATATCATGTGTAGTTAAGATAACAAAAACAAAACCTACATACAATACATCCGATTATAAGCATAATACATATTCATATATCACTGTTGCTTCTATCTATTAATAAAGCAGGTCTTGTACAACATGCAAATATGTGTGGTTCAAAAGAAAGCCATAACTCATTCCGCATGATTTGTTATATCCACCTAATGGAAAATCTGTCAACTCGTCCCTAAAGAAAACTCCATTGTTCTATTTCATCAGTTCACTTAGTTACAGCATTAGTTCTTCAGTCTGGTCGGAATTCCCTTATTGCCAAAGCTAACATTGGAGAACCCTTTCGTATCATACCCATTTCCACTCTTGACTACCACAGGGGTTTCTTTCAATCATTTATTTTGTTTCGATACTGTACCTCCAATTGGGACTTCTTCATCAGTGTCTATATTTGAATCTTTATCACACCATCTTCTTCCACCCGCCACGGTTATCGCTCTCCAATCTCTGCACGTTTGTTCTCTGCGCTCCTCGCCTCTTTGGTTGGACTGACTGTGAACTTTTGGCCGTCCAACTATGTCACATTGTCTTGTTTCACTTTACGTTATAATACACGATTTTTATAAAATTGTCTGGCATTGGATATATATGCCAGATCTTTTCAATCCAATCCGTCTTTCTTGTGACTTAAATCAAACTCCAAAGGCATGGATGCGCAAATATAAAGTTAACTTATATGAAATTATTTTATAAATTTCACCGGGATGTTAAAAGCAGTTACCACCCTTCTAAAAAGGCACCGACACATGTTCTCGGCGTAAACAATGATCGTGCTTTTTTAAATTTGTTTTAGATTTGTTGTTTGTTTAGTGTTTTGAACCTACTCAGAACCCTATCTTTTGTTTAGGAATAACTATTTTATGTGGTGGCTTCTACCACATTGTTGGTATTGAAGTTACTAATATTAAAGGAACTTACATCGTGAGTGCAAGGAAAATCAGCTGTCTTGGCAATTAAAACAAGCAGGATTTGATAAATATCTAGATTTAAAATTACTTGTTTTTTTTTCAGTATTACTAAGTAATAACACAATTAAATTTGAATTAACTTATCAGCTACTTTGCATAGTATATACAAAACAGCCCAAGGCGTTCCTTGTGTTTTTGCATGGTGTTAAAGAAGCCATTGTATTATCACCCTTCTGAATAGGGCCCAAACAACAAGATCTCGGCGTAAACAATGAACGTGCTCTTTAACCAGGTTTTCAACGAACACCGGGTAATAAGAATGGGGATGTCGTCTATGGGCGAGCGGACTCGCGTCAAACATTGATGTCTGCCTAATAACTTATGCTGGCATTGATATATATTAATGGAAGTTAATGTTTGGGTAGCTTATGTGAAGAGCTAGCTTTGGATTGCCTTAGGGGGTGGGTTTAAGGTCAAGGTCACTGTTATTAAAAATAGAAAAAATGATTTCCGGTGTGTGTAGGTAGCTTATGTGAAGTGCTAGCATGCGATTGCTTCTGACGGGTTGAGAGGGTCAAGGTTTCTGTTACTAGATATAGAAAAATGGTGGAAATATTGGTTTCCGCCCAATAACATAAGATAGAATTGATGGATATGATGAAAGTTGGTGTGTAGGTAGCTTATGCGAAGAACTAGCATGGGATTGCTCTTTAAGGGGAGGGGTGTTGGCAAGGTCAAATTCACTGTGGCTAAAAATAGAAAAAAAATCGTTTCCGCCAAACTTAAGGCTGCTACTATTTTCTAACTCATTTAATAAATTATTTGGCTATAATTTCTGATTGCCCCATATAAAAAACCTGTTTTCGTCGCATTGCGGCGTTTCTAGTTATTATATTTTTAATAACGAAAAGAAAGTGACCACGTGAGGCTCTTTAAAAGATACCAACACTATACCTGAAACGGTCTGAATTACTCACATTCACAATAGCAATGCAATAACATTTTGGAGGTATTGTTAAAGGCCCCAAAAGACATAACATCGAACGTACTTCTTACTTGCATATGTATCCATATTAGGCCTAAAAAAAAATACATTTGGTTCGGGTTACCCGACCCTACCTACGGAATAGGCGCCGACCCTACCGTTTTTATAGTCAGTTTGAAAAAATAATGAAAACTAAAAAAAAAAAAAAAAAAAAAAAATTCATTTTTTTTTTTAATTGCTTTTTAATATTAAGTTTAAACCTTAAATGCTTGTACAGAAGATAGCTTTAACATCATTCTCCAATGATGAAAATTATATTCTTATATAAAACCTAATAAAAAAAATAAATAAAAAAAATTAAAAGCCTACCTACCCTACCTATTTTTTTTAGGATGTAACCCTAACCAAACAATTTTTTTTTTAGGCCTTATATAAAATACATTTTTGGAGGTCCTGCCACGAAGGCTGCGGGCATTTTTCATTCTATGGCTTTCAGTAAGATCTAAACCTCTAATGCACACTATAATCACTAAAAAGATACTTTTTACAAGCCGTAATCTTAAGCCTACTTTGGGTGCCAATCATAATCGACAGGCCAAGCACTACTCCACAGCGCCAACACTACTCCACAGCGCCAACACTACTCCACCGCGTCAACACTATTCCACAGCACGTACACTTCTCCACAGCGCCAAAACTACTCCACAGCGTCTAAACTACTCCACCACGCCTACACTACTCCACTTCAACCTCAACTAGCTTAACAGCGCCAGCGCCTTAACTACTCCACAGCGCCTACACTTTTCCACAACGTCAACACTAATCGCTTACATTACTCCACAGCGTCTAAACTACTCCACAGCGTCTAAATTCCCCACAGCGTCTACACTACTCCATAACGCCAACACTACTCCACGGCATCTTAACTACTCCACAGCGTCTAAATTCCCCACAGCGCCTACACTACTCCACAGCGCCTACACTTCTCCACAACGTCTACACTAATCGCCTACATTACTCCACAGCGTCTTAAATACTCCACAGCTTCTAAATTCCCCACAGCGCCTACACTATTCCACAGCACCAACACTACTCCAAGGCGTCTAAACTACTCCACAGCGTCTAAATTCCCCACAGTGCCTACACTTCTCCACAACGCAAACACTACTCCACAGCACCAAAACTACTCCACAGCGCTAACACTACTCTAGAGCGCCAACACTAATCCAGAACGCCTACACTTTTCCACAGCGACGACACTTCTCCACAACGCCTACACTACTCCACAGCGTCTAAACTTCCGCACAGCGCCTACACTACTCCACAGCGTCTAAACTACTCCACAACGTCTAAATTCCCCACAGCGCCTACACTACTCCACAACGCAAACACTACTCCACAGCGTCTAAACTTCCCATCAGCGCCTACACTACTCCACAGCGCCAACACTACTCTACAACGCCTACACTACTCCACAGCGTCTAAACTTCCACACATCGCATACACTACTCCACAACGGAAACAATACTCCACAGCGCCAAAACTACTCTACAACGCTAACACTACTCTACAGCGCCAACACTACTCCAACATGCATACGTCTAAACCTCCCCACAGCGCCTACACTAGGCGCCTACACTACTCCACAGCGCGAGTACTACTTCACAGCGCGAGTGCTTACTCCACAGCGCCAACACAACTCCTGAGCGCCTACACTACTCCAGAGCGCTTACACTACTCCACAACGCTAACACTACTCCACAACGCCTACACTACTATACAGCGTCTAAACTTCTCCACAGCGCCTACACTACTCCACAACGCAAACACTACTCCACAGCGCCAAAACTATTCCACAGCCCTAACACTACTCTACAGCGTCAACACTACTCCAAAACGCCTACATTTTCCCACAGGGCCAGTACTACTCCACAGCACCAACATTACTCTACAGCGCCTTCACGTCTCCACAGCGCCAATACTACTCCACAGAGACCATTACTCCACAGCGCCTACGCTACTCCATAGAGACCACTACTCTAAAGTGCCAACACTACTCCACAGAGACCACTACTCCACAGCGCCAACACTACTCCACAGAGACCATTACTCCACAGCGCCTACGCTACTCCATAGAGACCACTACTCTAAAGTGCCAACACTACTCCACAGAGACCACTACTCCACAGCGCCAACACTACTCCATAGAAACCACTACTCCAGAGCGCCTACACTACTCCAAGAAACCACAACTCCACAGTGCCAACACTATTCCATAGATACCACTACTCCACAGCGCTTACATTACTACACAGAGACCACTACTCCACAGCGCCATCACTTTTCCACAGAGACAACTACTCCACAGCGCCAATACTACTCAACAGAGACCACTACTCCATAGCGCCAACACTACTCCACAGAGACAACTACTCCACAGCGCCATTACTACTCAACAGAGACCACTACTCCATAGCGCCAACACTACTCCACAGAGACCACTACTCCACAGTGCCAACACTACTCCGCAGTGCCAACACTACTCCGCAGTGCCAACACTACTCCACAGCGCCAACACTACTCCACAGCGCCAACACTACTCCACAGAGACCACTACTCAACAGCGCCAACACTTTTCCACAGAGACAACTACTCCACAGCGCCAATACTACTCAACAGAGACCACTACTCCATAGCGCCAACACTACTCCACAGAGACCACTACTCCACAGTGCCAACACTACTCCGCAGTGCCAACACTACTTCACAGCGCCAACACTACTCCACAGAGACCACTACTCAACAGCGCCAACACTTTTCCACAGAGACAACTTTTCCACAGCGCCAATACTACTCAACAGGGACAACTACTCCACAGTGCCAACACTACTCCACAGTGCCAACACTACTCCACAGCGCCAACACTCTCCACAGCGCCACTGCACCAGCACTACTCCACCGTCAACACTTATCCACAGAGACCACTACTCCACAGCGCCTACACTACTCTACAAGCGCCTACAGTACTCAACAGAGCCAACACTACTCAACAGAGACCACTACTCACAGTACCATCACCACTCCAAAGAGACCACTACTCCACAGCGCCTACACTTCTCCACAGCGCCTCCAATACTCCTGATCGCCAACACTACTCCACAGAGACCACTACTCAACCGTGCCAACACTATTCCACAGAGACCACTACTCCACAGCGCCAACACTACTCCACAGAGACAACTACTCCAGAGCGCCTAGACTTCTCAAGCGCCTACACTACTCAACAGCGCCTACACTACTCCACAGTGCCTACAATACTCCACAGCGCCTACACTTCTTCACAGCTCCAATACTACTCCACAACGCCTACACTACTACACAGCGTCTAAACTTCTCCACAGCGCCTACACTACTCCACAGAGACCACTACTCCACAAAGCCAACACTACTCCGCAGTGCCAACAATATTCCACAGCGCCAACACTACTCCACAGAGATCACTACTCAACAGGGCCAACACTTTTCCACAGAGACAACTACTCCACAGCGCCAACACTACTCCACAGAGACCACTACTCCACAGTTCCAACACTACTCCGCAGTGCCAACATTACTCCACAGCGCCAACACTCTCCACAGCGCCCACTGCGCCAACACTACTCCACAGCGCCAACACTTATCCACAGAGACCACTACTCCACAGCGCCTACACTACTCTACAGCGCCTACAGTACTCAACAGCGCCAACACTACTCCACAGAGACCACTACTCAACAGTGCCATCACTACTCCAAAGAGACCACTACTCCACAGCGCCTACACTTCTCCACAGCGCCTACAATACTCCTGATCGCCAACACTACTCCACAGAGACCACTACTCAACAGTGCCAACACTACTCCACAGAGACCACTACTCCACAGCGCCAACACTACTCCACAGAGACAACTACTCCAGAGCGCCTAGACTTCTCAAGAGCGCCTACACTACTCAACAGCGCCTACACTACTCCACAGTACCTACACTACTCCACAGCGACTACACTTCTCCACAGCTCCAATACTACTCCACAGAGACCACTACTCCACAGCGCCTACACGTACAACTCCAAAGCGCATTACAAATGGCTTTCCTTACTTTTTGGAAATCACACAACTGCAGTGGTTTTTAATTTAAATGTTATTTTTGAAAATGTTAAAATGAATGCAATATATCAAATGGCCTTGTTATGGAATTGTGTTATTTGTAGTTGTGAACAATTTGAAATGGGAAGAAAGTATTAGGAAATGACTGTCAACGCTTTCCATTAAAAACAGAATGACAGCTTTTCTGGGCCCAAACTTTTGAATGTGGTCTAAAAACAATAAACGTCCTGGTAGCTATATAGGCCTTTTGGGGCATCAACAAAGGGAAACATTGCTAGCGTTAGAGCTATGCTAGATGAAGGTGGCCCATATACTATTTTGCAGATAAATACTAGAAGATACCATCCATAAGAGTTGTTTTGACTGACTGTTTGAAATTAGAGAAACTTTGCGCAAGATGGATCCCACACTTCTTTACACCACACCACAACGTGAAGCGTTTGGATTGTGCCATACCACGTGGTAATCCTTTTGAAAAACAAATTCAAAAAATATAATCTTAGTAAAATTGGGGATGACACTTTGGATTTATTAATTGGAGACCCAGCGTTGAATAATTTACCAACAATGGCTTTATAAAAGTACACATGGTACAAACTGTTTTAGAACTGGAGCAGGTCATCCAGGTTCATCTGACTTTTAACTATTTGCTTCGCTTATATTGATGCTCTCATGCAGGTATGGTCGTGGGTATCAATAATTTTTAAGTGTATATCGGATCGGGGTGAATAGTTTAAAGCTCATACGTGAACCAATTTCCTATGCTGTGAACATTTTAAAGATACGAGGACCAATGACTTTTTCGAATGACCCTCGTATTAACATGCCTGCTTGCATCGAGGTTTGATTCCTTAGATGTATTCCCTGAACCCAGAGATTATTGAATAGGCTCTAATTTTTCGTGTAACCTTTACATAAGTATATGCGTTTAACCTCCGGACAATCGGCTTCCGTCTGAAATAAACAAAGAAAAACCTTGACTTTAACCTTAATAATAACTTATACCAAATAGTTTTTTTTAAAGAAAAGTGCTAAGTGTGTAAAAATATTCCTTCCAAAGCAGCAGAAGATGAAGAGCGTATTAGTAACACCGAAACCACGTGACCGACATCTGTCTGGGTATACACTTTCAGACCACTACTGTGAAACCACGAGACCGACATCTGTCTGGGTATACACTTTCAGACCACTACTGTGAAACCACGTGACCGACATCTGTCTGGGTATACACTTTCAGACCACTACTGTGAAACCACGAGACCGACACCTGTCTGGGTATACACTTTCAGACCACTACTGTGAAACCACGTGACCGACATCTGTCTGGGTATACACTTTCAGACCACTACTGTGAAACCACGTGACCGACATCTGTCTGGGTATACACTTTCAGACCACTACTGTGAAACCACGAGACCGACATCTGTCTGGGTATACACTTTCAGAACACTACTGTGAAACCACGTGACCGATATCTGTCTGGGTATACACTTTCAGAACACTACTGTGAAACCACGAGACCGACATCTGTCTGGGTATACACTTTCAGAACACTACTGTGAAACCACGTGACCGACATCTGTCTGAGTATACCCTTTCAGAACACTACTGTGAAACCACGTGACCGACATCTGTCTGAGTATACCCTTTCAGACCACTACTGTGAAACCACGTGACCGACACCTGTCTGAGTATACACTTTCAGACCACTACTGTGAAACCACGTGGCCGACACCTGTCTGGGTATACACTTTCAGAACACTACTGTGAAACCACGTGACCGACACCTGTCTGGGTATACACTTTCAGAACACTACTGTGAAACCACGTGACCGACATCTGTCTGAGTATACCCTTTCAGACCACTACTGTGAAACCACGTGACCGACACCTGTCTGGGTATACACTTTCAGAACACTCTGTGAAACCACGTGACCGACATCTGTCTGGGTATACACTTTCTGAACACTTTGTGAAACCACGTGACCGACATCTGTCTGGGTATACACTTTCAGAACACTACTGTGAAACCACGAGACCGACATCTGTCTGGGTATACCCTTTCAGAACACTACTGTGAAACCACGTGACCGACATCTGTCTGGTATACCCTTTCAGAACACTACTGTGAAACCACGTGACCGACATCTGTCTGGGTATACACTTTCAGAACACTACTGTGAAACCACGTGACCGACATCTGTCTGGGTATACACTTTCAGAACACTACTGTGAAACCACGTGACCGACATCTGTCTGGGTATACACTTTCAGAACACTACTGTGAAACCACGTGACCGACATCTGTCTGGGTATACACTTTCAGAACACTACTGTGAAACCACGAGACCGACATCTGTCTGGGTATACACTTTCAGACCACTACTGTGAAACCACGTGACCGACATCTGTCTGGGTATACACTTTCAGAACACTACTGTGAAACCACGAGACCGACATCTGTCTGGGTATACACTTTCAGAACACAACTGTGAAACCACGTGACCGACATCTGTCTGGGTATACACTTTTAAAACACTACTGTGAAACCACGTGACCGACATCTGTCTGGATATACACTTTCAGACCACTACTGTGAAACCACGAGACCGTCATCTGTCTGGGTATACACTTTCAGAACACTACTGTGAAACCACGTGACCACATCTGTCTGGGTATACACTTTCAGAACACTACTGTGAAACCACGTGACCGACATCTGTCTGGGTATACCCTTTCAGAACACTACTGTGAAACCACGAGACCGACATCTGTCTGGGTATACACTTTCAGAACACTACTGTGAAACCACGTGACCGACATCTGTCTGGGTATACACTTTCAGAACACTACTGTGAAACCACGTGACCGACATCTGTCTGGGTATACACTTTCAGAACACTACTGTGAAACCACGTGACCGACACCTGTCTGGGTATACCCTTTTAGAACACTACTGTGAATTCTAGTGACCGACATCTGTCCGGGTATACACTTTCAGACCACTACTGTGAAACCACGTGACCGACATCTGTCTGGGTATACACTTTCAGAACACTACTGTGAAACCACGAGACCGACATCTGTCTGAGTATACACTTTCAGAACACTACTGTGAAACCACGTGACCGACATCTGTCTGGGTATAAACTTTCAGAACACTACTGTTAAACCACGTGACCGACATCTGTCTGGGTATAAACTTTTAGAACACTACTGTGTGTGCGTAATTTGAATCTCTTTATACATGGGTAAAACTTTTCTGAATAATATTGATTGCCAACACACATGACTTGTGCATATTCAAACGATTTCTAGTTATATGATTTCACCCATTTAGAATTCTTCTTTTTTCGGATGTTTGCTTTTTACACGATAGCTAGATAGTTTTCGCACCAAGCGTACAGGTGAACGCTAAACCTGGTATGGCCCTATGATACTGATACATGGCTTCTTTCACGCTTTCTGCTGAGATATAGAGATGGTTTTTCCAGTAAAATAGCAACTCTTTGACTGCAGCTTAAGCAGTGTAGGTAACAACTTAACGAAATATTTTTAATCGGTTGTAGTTACTTCCCTTCGATCAATTGAGTTACTCTATTTTACTTCAAAATAATCAATTGTTATTCAATGAAAACACGTTTATGGTTAAATATCAATTACTTTGAAACTAACAAAAAAACTTTTATTTTTTTATTTTTCAGACGTTTTCTTCAAAACCGTATACTCGAAAACAAGTACAATATCATTACATAGATTCGATTCTAAATCATATATTTGATATATTTTCAAAATGTCTGACTTTGTTATACGATCTATCTTAAAAATAAATCACATAAGAATCAGCAAATTAAAATACCCGACCATAAATCTGAAACACGTCGATAAGTAACAACGTAGCGTGGTCTTTAGCTGAAAACTAATGGCACTGATCTCGGACATTGAGTGAATACCATGAAGCAAACTAAAACGGTTGTTAATAAAACTGTAAATTAATACAAATTTGGTTAAGTTATGTACACTGTTGACCGCTCAAATGTTTCATTCAGTGAATTGCGACCTGTATTATTTGCGATATGGATGTATGCTATGTTTAGCACATTATCTGTTATAATGAACATAATTGTTATTGTATAAGTTAATTGGATATGTTTATATAATGTTTGAACTAAAGTACAATTCAATAGTACACTTTATCTGGTTTTTGCACGAGCCAGGGTACGGTTGACAGTCTACGTCATCGGCAATATATACTGCGCGTGAATGGGTTCTGACTTGAAGCCCAAAGTATTTAAAAAATAATTTAAAATACAAAAACATCTCCGAAAATAAGCATTAAAGAAACAGAAAATATGGTGCTTTCAGTGTAAGATAGTATTTATTCTTGATCATAGATATATTTCTATATAGCTCGTTTAATAAAATACTATCTTACACTAAAATAAATAAATATCCCATGTATCGTGAAAGTAAAATCCAGATAACAATGACAATTGAAATGACCAGGGAAGGAATTACCTCTGAAACTTGCTGACACGGCTATATCGGAAAGTCTGCATATCCTCCATCTGTTCCTGCAACAATGAGGAACGATAAATGCACCCTTGCGAAATAAACTGTTAACGATAATTCAAGTTTGATGAATCTAGGGCAGGAAATACGGAGATCTAGATCTAGAGCACGTGCAAGCACTCAACAAGACGAGAGTCTGTGTTTTGCAATGTCAGGAACATCACAATATATATGGAGAACCATCTGTTTACAGCTTTATAATTTGATTTTGCAGTTTCATCAATATAAAAAACAACAACATTAGTTCATTTCACCCTGGTCACACGGAATATGATTGAAGGTGTCATTGTACCTACATAAACAACAAATGACATCTCTGCCTTGATACATTTTATTGCTTGTCAAAAGTATTTTAAGCGCTACGACAAGCTATATCTCCTCGTTGAAGTGGTTGATTCGGTCAGAAATGCCCTCACCAGGGTTTTTGCTGAATAATCCGAAGACTGGATGA
Organism: Mya arenaria; assembly: GCF_026914265.1. NCBI lineage: Eukaryota > Metazoa > Mollusca > Bivalvia > Myida > Myidae > Mya > Mya arenaria. The sequence goes on from NC_069124.1 coordinate 36,299,157, forward strand.
TGCTATGATGTATGTTTTACTTTCAGTCTTCATGCAGTTTGTTTCCAAAAATCCGTACAATCGGTTGGCCTTCAGATGAACAAGCTTTGTGGGGAATAAAGCAGCAGACGCAATTCTGCATTTCTCGGAGAAGCAGAACAGTCTTAAAAACCATATCAAACAAAATAAAAAAAAGAATGTATAGAAATGTAGCACAATTGCTTGATTCTACAAAACGTTCAACAAATATTACCTTGTGAAAACTTAATTTTAAGTTGTGGACACCATTGTATTTGATGTCTCTTATGAGATTGATCTGATTTAAGCAACAGGATTGCTCCATCATATCTTCTTCTAACGTTCTGGTTTTAATTTCGATAATATGTGTTATCATTGTCTGGCAATTGTTCTGTATGCGAGGAGAATAAGATTGCAAAAACTCTGTTTCCATGAGAATATATCAACAAGAGCACGTGATATCGTAGTCAAGAAAGCATGCGGTCTTCACTCCCCATGGAATACAATTCTTCGAGTTTGCCATAATAATGCACAATTGCATCGTTAACATTAAATTACATGCCATATTTTCACTACTGTTTCTCTCTAAATGTGTTGTTTATCGTTCAAGATGATTAATATTTTTCACAATTTCCCTCACGAGAAATTATTTGACTTCTCGTGAAAATTGTACAACGCATGGCAACGAAATGTATAACGTTATCAATGATTACCCTTTAATTAACTTAAACTACTGTTATCGTAAGTAGAAACATAGCAAGGTGATAGGCAATATACGATCAGAGCCGACTTAAGGTAGCACATACATAATTAAAACGCCACTTGAAACTCTTTAGTTTTAATGCTTAGCCTATGGTGCTGAGCGCAGGACTATAAATCTTTAGATGGATTTATGGTAGCGGATTAAATCGATCCAGAAGCATTTTTTTCTTCTTTTTTTTTCTTTTACTTTTTTCATTACCTAACATTTTTTACATAAGTTTATACAGTTTTGTTTTATTAAAAAGTAATTAATTTCATTTTTTACACATAGATATTAGCTTCTTTGAAGATTTTTTTACTTGCAGTCACGGCTGAAATAGGTGGTTGGGAATTTCAAACCCTTAATTTCTTAAACGGAGCTGTAAAACATTCTGATTTATTTTGCATATTGTTGTAAAAAATATTCCATACCACATGGCTATTTCAGTACAGTTTGATTATGTTTGTTGATGATGTGGTTAATAATGTATTACTTCTGAAATATGTTTTTGTTACTCTAATATAAAATATTACCAACATGTTAAAAATAAATGAAATAAAGGGTTTTTCTTATACATTCTCATAAAGAAATTATCAAGATGATCATAAGTTTGAAATAATGCCCTTTAGGGGTGTGCTACCTCAATATGCCCGCGTCTCTAGGGTAGAACGGTTATTACATCTAGTCGCTCCCAGGAGTCCTTGTCTAAGGTGTTACCTTTTATTAATTGACAGTTATTGTCTACGGCAAGTTCTCGCGAAAGTTAATATGATTTAGCTTGATTAATTACAAGCCATATAAAAAAGCTAATGTTCAGTATGCGTTCACTGATATATGGTTGCTGAGTTCTCCATCAGGCGTGCTGTCATGAACGACCAATATTTTAACTGTTAAATTGGCGCTCTATATTTGGCGTATAAACGCCCTATATGTGTCGTTTTGGTGTGTTTAACGACAACAGGTACTGTATCTGCCGAATGAACGCACTATATGTGTCGTTTTGGTGTGTTTAACGACATACAGGTACTGTATCTGCCGAATAACGGACTATATGTGTCGTTTTGGTGTGTTTAACGACAACAGGTACTGTATCTGCCGAATGAACGCACTATATGTGTCGTTTTGGTGTGTTTAACGACAACAGGTACTGTATCTGCCGAATGTACGCACTATATGTGTCGTTTTGGTGTGTTTAACGACAACAGGTACTGTATCTGCCGAATGAACGCACTATATGTGTCGTTTTGGTGTGTTTAACGACAACAGGTACTGTAGTTGCCGAACGAACGCACTATATGTGTCGTTCTGGTGTGTCTAACGACAACAGGTACTGTATCTGCCGAATGAACGCACTAAATGTGTCGTTCTGGTGTGTTTAACGACAACAGGTACTGTATCTGCCGAATGAATGCACTATATGTGTCGTTCTGGAGTGTTTAACGACAACAGGTACTGTATCTGCCGTATAAACGCCCTATATGTGTCGTTCTGTAGTGTTTAACGACAACAGGTACTGTATCTGCCGTATGAACGCACTATATGTGTCGTTTTGGAGTGTTTAACGACAACAGGTACTGTACCTGTCGTATAAACGCCCTATATGTGTCGTTCTGGTGTGTTTAACGACAGGTACTGTATCTGTCGTATAAACGCCCTATATGTGTCGTTCTGGTGTGTTTAACGACAACAGGTACTGTATCTGCCGTATAAACGCCCTATATGTGTCGTTCTGTAGTGTTTAACGACAGGTACTGTATCTGCCGTATAAACGCCCTATATGTGTCGTTCTGTAGTGTTTAACGAAAGGTACTGTATCTGTCGTATGAACGCCCTATATGTAACGACAAGAACTGTATATGCCGTATGAACGCCCTATATGTTACCACAAGAACTGTATCTGCCTTATGAACACCCTACATGTATCGACAGGTACTGTATCTGCCGTATGAACGCCCTATATGCGTCGTTCCGGTGTGCTTAAAGACAGGTACTGTATCTGTCGTATGAACGCATTGTATTTGTCGTTCTGGTGTGCTTAAATACAGGTACTGTATCTGCCGTATGAACGCATTCTATTTGTCGTTCTGGTGCGTTTAACAGGTACTGTATCTGCCGTAAGAACAGCAAATATGTGTGGTTTTGGAGTGCTTAAAGACAGGTACTGTATCTGCCGTATGAACGCCCTATATGTGTCGTTCTGGTGTGCTTAAAGACAAGTACTGTGTCTGTCGAATGAACACGCTATATGTGTCGTTCTGATGTGTTTTAATACAGGTACTGTATCTGCCGTAAGAACGGCAAATATGTGTCGTTCTGGAGTGATTAACGACAGGTACTGTATCTGCCGTATCAACGCCCTATATGTGTCGTTCTGTTGTGTTTAACGACAGGCACTGTATCCGTCGTATGAACCGACAGGTACTGTATCTGCCGTATGAACGCACTATATGTGTCGTTCTGGTATGTTTAACGCCAGGTACTGTATCTGCCGCATGAACGCCCTATATGTGTCGTTCTGGTGTGTTTAACGACAGGAACTGTATCTGTCGGATGAACGCACTATATGTGTCGTTTTGGTGTTTTTAACGACAGGTACTGTATCTGCCGGATGAACGCCCTATATGTGTCGTTCTGGCGTATTTAACGATATGTACTGTATCTGCCGTATGAACGCCCTATATATGTCGTTATGGTGTGTCCAACGATGTGTTATGCATTTTTCTGGCCGTAATGGCGCCCTAAATGTGTCGTTCTGGCGTGTTTAACGGCAATTACTGTAGCTGCCGTTTTGGCGCCCTATATTTGTCGCTCTCAAGTATTTTATCTGTTGGCCGGGTCGGCGCCCTTCATGTGTTGTTCTTGCGTGTTAAACGGCAAGTACAGTATCTGCCGGCCGTGTCGGCGCCCATAATGTGTCGTTCAGACGTGTTTAATGGCAAGTACTGTATCGTTCGTATTGATGCCCTATATGTGTCGTTCATGCGTGTTTTACGGTAAGTACTTTATCGGCACTATAATTGTATGTGTCATTTTGGCGTGTTTTATCAATTAGTACCGTATCTGCCGGCTGTGTGGTACCCTGATTTATGTCGTTCTGTTGTTTTAATAATATGTAATGTATACGTCCTATTTGCGCCATATATGTGTCGTTATGGCGTGTGGAACGGTTAATTATTTATCTGTCGTATCGGCGCCCTTGATGTGTTTTAGGTGTGCTGAACGGTCAATATTGTATTTGTCGTAATTGCGCCCTATATATGTCGTTATGGCGTGTTAAACGGTTAATTATGTACCTGTCTTATGTGCTCCCTATTTGTGTCGTTCTTTTGTGTTTATCATTTGCATTATATTTATGCCGACAACGACAGCAAGGGAATTTTAAGTCAAGTTGTAAGGCTGGCCTATGCATTTCCTTGATGGTTGGTAAGATATATTAAATGTACATATAAAATTTCATCAAGTCAGTGGCGATAATGCTAAATCCTCTTGGGGATCCTTAATTATTTTGATTACTTATTTGTACGAAAATGGACATGACACATATCATGAATAATGAAAGGCGTGTGTAATGTTCTTTTAAATTTAATTCGAAGTGAAATGACCTATTTTTTCATCTTTCAAATCAGAAAAAATCATGCTTGCTATATTAATGCGGCGTTTATTTTATTTATTCGTTCTATGCTCAATAATAAATTTCAAATGCTGCCAGAATAATATTTGTGTCTTTATCCAATGGTCACATAGTTGTACATAAGATATCTGAAGTGAAAACGTTTATCAAATAGAGTTGCCACCTACCTCATCAATTTCAAAATGAGAAAAATGCTCCTATTGCACTCTCTCTTAAACAAGGAGGACGTATTTCCCGAGAGTGTATCGTACAATTTGATTTGGATTAGGGTTGTTTCTGTTTTGAATTAAGTACAAATACAAGTGCATTACAATGTTTTAAAGCAATGTTGAAATTCAGTTTAATAATTTTTGTTTGAAATGGTTTGACATTTGAAATGGAAACAATTATTATCGATTAACAGTGGAATATTGTCTAACATTGATTTTGTTGTCGTTTGACATTGATTGGATCATTTTGTTAATAGCTACAGGTATCATTTGTCTCAGGTAAGGACCCAACATTACAATCAAAGGTCATGCCACAACAATACAATCAAAGGTCATGACACAACAATACAATCAAAGGTCATGACACAACAATACAATCAAAGGTCATGCCACAACAATACAATCAAAGGTCATGACAAAACATTACAATCAAAGGTCATGCCACAACAATACAATCAAAGGTCATGACACAACATTACAATCAAAGGTCATGCCACAACAATACAATCAAAGGTCATGACACAACAATACAATCAAAGGTCATGACACAACAATACAATCAAAGGTCATGCCACAACAATACAATCAAATGTCATGACCCAACATTACAATCAAAGGTCATGCCACAACAATACAATCAAAGGTCATGACACAACAATACAATCAAAGGTCATGACACAACAATGCAATCAAAGGTCATGACACAACAATACAATCAAAGGTCATGCCACAACAATACAATCAAAGGGCATGCCACAACAATACAATCAAAGGTCATGACACAACAATACAATCAAAGGTCATGCCACAACAATACAATCAAAGGTCATGACACAACAATACAATCAAAGGTCATGACCCAACATTACAATCAAAGGTCATGACACAACAATGCAATCAAAGGTCACGACACAACAATGCAATCAAAGGTCATGACACAACATAACATTCAAATGTCATGACACAACATTACAATCAAAGGTCATGACACAACATAACATGCAAATGTCATGACACAACATTACAATCAAAGGTCATGACACAACATTACAATCAAAGGTCATGACACAACATAACATGCAAATGTCATGACACAACATTACAATCAAAGGTCATGACACAACATTGCATGCAAATGTCATGACACAACATTACAATCAAAGGTCATGACACAACATAACATGCAAATGTCATGACACAACATTACAATCAAAGGTCATGACACAACATAACATGCAAATAGAATCAAAAGCAATGACTCAACAGTGCAATCAAAGGTCATTGCAGAGAGAGAGAGAGAGAGAGAGAGAGAGAGAGAGAGAGAGAGAGAGAGAGAGGGGCGGCGAGGGGACAATAGTAGTAGGTTTCTGTATGCACCGATTTGCTAAATGATGAGCAAAGAAACTGCAATGTCGGTCCTTTGGTTATAATTGGTAACACGTTCCGTTGCAGGCAAATTTCTTTTGTTATGGACAAGATCAATTGATGTAAACTATACGCTGTTATTTTATTTTTATTTTAACTATTTGTTATCATTTTGTAAATAAGGATATACCATTGTGGGTGAACCATACGTTTTTTCTTCCATTGCAAACTTGATACAGTTCCCAAATAAGTGTGTATGTACATTCGGAATAGATATGTAGACATATAGGAAGATCTATTTGTTCACTTTGGCGTGTTTAAGATTCCTGAGACTATATAAGATGTATGATAATGATATAATTAACGACCATAAAAATTTGGCATAGCAAATATAAAAGTGGCATATCGATAGTTCGACATAATGTAAACGAAATATATATAAATAATTACTTGAGGGTTGTGTTACATTTTTAGACTATCTGCGCATGCGCGCAGGTAGTCTTAAGGCCGCAAAACCAAAGAACTTCTTCTTTTCATGTCGTTTTAACCCATTTTTTGTCTCAATGCGCTCTATGTTCAGCAGAATGACGACGTAATCATAAAAATAGATTAGTTGTATTGCGGTCCGATTATGAGTTCTTGCTTGTTCGGCTATTTCTGTGCTATATTTCTGTATTCCGGCGTTTTAGTTTTAGCAGAATATAACTATTTATACATAGTTATGTTCATTAGATTAGTGTGGGTCAAAATAACGGATGCTCTGGTAGGAAGGTAACAAAACGTGTATGTTCATAAAACTTGCCAAACGTAATCTAATCAAAGCACCGAAAATCTTTTGAAGCGAATAAAAGGGGCATGCATTGTAACTTTAAATACATTGGGATACGTCAACTGAAGTGATAAGCTGTGCATCTCGAATGGAATTATTGCTGAAGTTGTTTGTAAAATAATGATTTTCCTTAAACAAAACGTGTATGTTCATTAAAGGAATGCTATATTTTATGTTTTGTATTTTCCTATCGTATGATATCTAATCAAAGCAACGAAAAACATTTAGAAAAGATTGAAAGGGGCATGCATTGTAACATTAAATACATGGGGGATTACGACGATTGAAGTGACATTTACATAAACAAAATGACACAAGACGCCAAAAAATAGATATTGATATGTTTATTTCCACGCCCAGTGTGGGCACAAGCGCTCTTGGCCCTCGGCACATTTTTCACTTTTATCTATGTGCCCTTTACCCATTCCCATAGTTCAAACAAAACTTGCAACTCTCACATATTTGCCCGCAGATAGTCTTTCAGCGCCTCGCGCTTTGATTTGAAATGTAACCGGTAAACGTACTAGGAAAAGGAAAATACAAACAAGTCCAAAGATCAAATTGATCAATGTTTTTTTCTTATGTTTAAATGTATGTATTTTTAAAAGTTACACACGTCCAGACGAATGCAAAAGCGTTGTCCTGCAGTTTCACATTTCACGTTATACTGTCATCACCCACTAGCATCGGTTGGAACGGTTTTCTACTTACCAGAGTCAGTAAGTGATATTGATGATCCCGAAAGACCAGACTATAAATAACTACACTTTTGACGAACAATAGGGTTCCATACGTTGTACCAATATATGCGTATAACGTATAGCTCAAGGTAAGTTAACCGTGCCGCGTGTGACCATGACAATAGTTGTATGGCGTGTCATCATACACTTTCGCATGGTACTAGAAATACTATTATCACTTCATTTCTGTTAAAGTGACACTCTTATTCAAAATCAATACATACACATGTATAACAAACATAAATGTTATCTGATAAATCTTTAATTACTTACTAAATTATGCGTTTATGGAACATATTAATTACTGATAACAAGATTGTAACCATGTATTTAATAGCTGGAAGTGAAAAAATATTAATTGGTGAATGCTAAAAGATTTACTGTTGTCTACTATAGTTTTATAAGGCAGAAAGACCGTGTGTTATGCTCGTTTCTATCAAATTAAACTCGGTATCTTTCATAAGAACCATTGTTTTCGACATTTATTCATCCTTTTTGAAATTTTAAAAAATATATCTAATTGTGGTAAATCTTATTTTGGAGTAAGAGTGCATCTTTAAAGATGTCGCACTCTTAGAATTATTTGAAAAAGATTAATAAGTTATGCTGAAAATAATCGTTTGTATAAACAAGGATATGTTAGTTAGTTCTTACACTTACATATCAAGGCTGACCGTGCCTATTTTGTAATATTATACCTCACATAAATTTGTCCCTTCTTATATATATAATCTCGATCGGTGCGTATATCACCGTATTTTGATGAAAATCCAGTTTTATGACGTCAGCGGTCCATATTATATTTTTGGCCGGTCCGGACCTCGCCAAAAATGTAATATGGACCGCTGACGTCAAACGATTGGTAAGTGCGGTTTGCTATTTTCACAACGGCGAAAACTTGTCGCAAGATCAGGTTGTTAAATAAAACACATTTAAATCGCTTTAAAAATATTGTCTTGTAATGAAAAGTGTTCGGTATAATATAAGAAATATAACACACCACTTCGGGCCATATGGCATTATAAGGACCGGTCAGTCAGCCCCAGAAGGTGAATGGACCTCGGCTTACGCCTCGGTCCATATACACCTTTGGTGGCTGACTGGCCGGTCCTTATAATGTCATAGGACCCTCAGTGGTGTGTAATATGACTTAAATAGACGTGAACGTTTTAAACTTCAACGAAGTTTGAACAGCGATTACTAAATTTGCTTGCGTTTTTTCGTCACGCTGGATCATTTTACTGGGCTAAGTCCTATTAATATGCTGAAAATGTGTATCAAATATTTCATCGAGTTGAGTTGAGTTATTTCATATCGATATATGTTTGTTTTTCATTTTGTATAGTTCAAAATGTTGATTTTCGGAAGTAAAATTGTAATTGTTTACGATAGCATATTACGTTATGTTGCATATGTAAAACATATAGACATTAGCCAACTTGTTACACTACCGGAGGGAACGGTTGTTGGTCGTAAATGTTTTCCAATGTAAACATAAATATTGTTCGCGGGAACTCTTTGAAATTCTCATAGTGCAATACACAGTATCAACAGATCGCTTTGTGTTTTATGTTGACATTCACTTACAGTAAAAAGTTTCTCCGTGAAACAAGCACGAGTAAACAGTGTCACTTTATATCAGTTAAAAGAAATCAATTGAATGGCAAATGTAATGTGTCGTTCCTTCAAGCTGTCGTTTTGCACAGTTTCCAGAGATATTTATATCCGTTTATGTTTTCCAGTTCATTCCATTACATGCAAAACATAAATAATTTATCATTTATCTTAAGGATGATAATACACAATAAACACATGCATAGTTGTGCCCCAGACGGTATATTTTAATCGAATTGTTATTGACAACACATATCTATTGCACATAATATTAACACGCAATAAGTTAATAGTGCAGGATACGTAGGATACATTGATGAAAGTGGTCAATAAAAACAGTTAATGCAATTCATGAAATGCACGCATATATTGTACAGCACAATATTTTTGCGTAAGCAATTTCTTTAAAAGGTGGATATGTCATTCAAATTGTCCACAAATAAAACATTAAGCTTAATCGGCCATCAAACTTTACACTCGCTCACAAAGATATGCTAGAACACTCGCTCACAAAGATATGCTAGAACACTCGCTCACAAAGATATGCTAGAACACTCGCTCACAAAGATATGCTAGAACACTCGCTCACAGAGATATGCTAGAACACTCGCTCACAAAGATATGCTAGAACACTCGCTCACAAAGATATGCTAGAACACTCGCTCACAGAGATATGCTAGAACACTCGCTCACAAAGATATGCTAGAACACTCGCTCACAAAGATATGCTAGACCAGTGTAAAAACCAGAGATTAGACTTTAGCCCAATTATGAAATGTAAAAAGCTCTGGTAAACTGTACCCTCTACACTTGGCAACGAGTATGAACAAATACGTAATGGATCCATGTCGTGTATGTTCAATTTTAACATATACAGAGCGACATCAACTTTTAATGCGAGTTTATAAATAAAGTCCATTAATAATTCGAACGGTTATTTGTTTTAGCCCAAACGCTTGAAAGATTGAAACGCGCAAACGAAGTCCTAAATCATGGCAATGTGATGCCCCTTGGAGTTTTAAATGTCTGTCACTTTTAGCGTAAATTCTGACGGCGGTCGCTTCATTCGTTCAAAATCCTAACAGCCAGGAGTATTGAACACGATAGTTTCATTCCATACGGTAATGTCAACGTTGAAAGGTTGCTTCAACTGAAACGAAACTAATCCAACCATTGAGCCACTTGTTTGTACGATTTGTTTGAACTGAAACGAAATGTGGTCATCTTCCTTAGCACTGTTAGCTGATTCCATACAAATATCAGGAAAATTCATTCATGCTATAAATGATGTATAATTAATGTAAAACTGAAAAGATAAATATGGATGAGACATGATTCAAACATGATGGATGCCACACAAATTCCATGTATGAATTCAAAATCAGAGATTTGACAATTTTGAATACGATGTTTATTTTATCGAATTACCGTTACAACCAATACAAATGATCCAGGAAGAACCCTTATTTACGTACTAATAGCCAAGCCAGAATTCTAAGGTGATTGTATCTGCCACGTATATGGCTAACAGATCCCAATGTCAAATGCCAAACTGGGGTGTGTTCCTTAGACGTTTAAGAAACCTTTTCAAACAGTTCAGTAAGACTGGAAACTGTGTTAAAATGGTTGCATATCAGCTCACCCATAGTTTAGTGTGTTGTTTTTTTCTATAACCACTAAGTTGAGACAATCGAGAAACAAAGAACGTTTACGTGGTCACCAAATTCTCTAAAAATGTCCATCAGTGTTATTTTTGATATATAATAATAATATGGAACATATACATGATTCAAGTAATATTTCTTACGTCATTGTCCATACGTTGATACACGATGAGATGTTGATTTAGATATGCAAAGTAGGTAAAATCCCCACTCCACCATATGTTTATTCTATATCATAATGGAAATTCCTTAGAATATGCGTACTCCATGGTTAGTACTATAACTAATATTTAATTCATAATCATCTCATTTGTCTTCCGTCGTTCTAAAAGAGCCAATTCATAGATTTGTTGTTTGTTTACATTTTGTTCGTTACCCAAACCGTCATGACTGCCTGCCAGGAACGCATCCTTAGACCTCAAGGGCGGTCAGCCACTGATTGGTTGGAGCCCAGCCACTGATTGGTTGGCGCCTGAGCGGTCCTCTTCTCGTTGGATGGGCGCTCTCCGGGCAGAAAGCCATTGGCTAGTTTGGGTCACGTGGTACATCTGGACATATTATATAAGAAGCAAGTCCGCTGCATGAATTTTGACTTAAAGACTTGAAACTTAACTTGAGCACATTTAGAACTAACAACTTAACTTGGAACTTCAATCTTTGAGCTTAACATAACGCTGTCTCTGTCATTGTAATTATGTGTTGAGATTTATATTTCTCCAACCCAAGATAATAAATATATTCCATGGCCGCAAGTGTAAGATAGGTTCATCCCTACGCATGGGTTGGGATTTATTTTCTCGCTGGAACTCTTTTGTGTGTAGTGAAAATAATTTGCGTATAGATATGTGCGCAGTAATTCAGATTATGTAAATATCGTTCTTTTAATAGTTCTGACGAGAGTGCAGCATTATTCCTTGAATGGGGCGTGAACACTTTTGTAAAGGTGCCATTTGAAGCGTTAAACAATCAATTAGGATTTCAAATATTGCCACAAGACGAGGCTTCCATGATGCTACAGACGACGGTCTTCAACAAGGGGGGTAATTGTGTGCTAACCGTAAAAAAGGAGTTTCATACGGGTGCTTGTTTAATGTTTGCCCGTGGGCAAGATAAAAAAAATCTAGCATGGTCAATTTTATGGATCAACTTATCTGAGGTGGGATAAAAAAATTCCAGCATGGTCAAATTTTTGGATCTACTTAATTGACGTGGGAGAAAAGTAGATCAAATTATTATTTTAGCATTTCTGGAAATCCTTATAATGCCCACGAGCAAAGATTATAAGTATCTTCCATGGCCGAGAGTGTAAGATAGGTTCATCCCGACCCAAGCGTAGGGTGTTTTGCAAAACACCATGTGCGAAGGTTGGGATGAACCTTTCTTGCATACCGGACGTGTGTTTCCGGTCATGTGACCAGTGCTGGAAAACCCCATCTTACACCCCCATGTAAGATGAGTCACGCGCAACACTTATTATTTCATTTATTGCATGGTATATGAAAAGAATATAATGCCATTTCAATAAAGCGCTATATTATATATAGGCATGCAAGACTTTAAACTAAATTTGAAAATAAATAATCGTAAAATACTCGAGTTTAAGTTATTTAAAATTACTGCGCTTTACGACGTCAGTAAACAACGTCGCAAGAGCTTTTTGGTGAAATGTATAAAAGTTCGTTTTCTACGCCATTTTTTCCACAAATTGATAATTTTGGATATGCAAGCCTCGTAGCCGGCTTACGCGCGTGCCCTCGGATCGGATATTTCTATCAATACCGGAAACACATGATAGATACTTAATATAATCTTTCACGAGCGGCTATGGTAGATGCTTTTTCTCCCACATCGGTTAAACAAAATTAAGTAAAAATGTATTTTTGCTGGAACTCTTTTGTGCGTAGTGAAAATAAATGCGTATGGATATGCGATAATTCGTTGTTGTCAGTGATTCCGATTATGTTAATAGTCAAATCGGTCCTTAAATAGTGTTAAGGAGAGGAGAGCATTATTTCTTGAAAGGTGCGTGAAAACTTTTTTATGGTGACATTTGAAGCGAGAAATAATTCATTAGCATTCTAAATATTGCCACCAGATAAGGTTTTTATGATGCTACAGACGACAGTCTTCAACATGGGAGGTTATTAAAATGTGATGACCATTAAAAAGGAGTTCCATACGGGTTCTTATTTTATCTGCCCATACCTTCAAAAACCGTCATCTCTAGCACCATAGAAACCTTGTCTTTTGGCTAAGCTTAACATCCAATGAAATCATTTCTAACTTCATGCTGCATTAAAGTAATACTAATGTCGCAATCCTCTCAGAACTTTTATAGAACAATTTGACTTATAACATATTTTGAATCACTTATTAATTTTTTTTAACTGAGGTGGGAGAAAAAACATCTATCGTGGCCGCTCGTGTAATAAATGTTCATCTCAACGCTCGGTAAACCTCGTTTACGCAAAACACCATACGCTTGGCTTCGAACACCATACGCTTGGCTTCGAACACCATACGCTTGGCTTCGGACACCATACGCTTGGCTTCGAACACCATACGCTTGGCTTCGAACACCATACGCTTGGCTTCGAACACCATACGCTTGGCTTCGAACACCATACGCTTGGCTTCGAACACCATACGCTTGGCTTCGAACACCATACGCTTGGCTTCGAACACCATACGCTTGGCTTCGAACACCATACGCTTGGCTTCGAACACCATACGCTTGGCTTCGAACACCATACGCTTGGCTTCGAACACCATACGCTTGGCTTCGAACACCATACGCTTGGCTTCGAACACCATACGCTTGGCTTCGAACACCATACGCTTGGCTTCGAACACCATACGCTTGGCTTCGAACACCACACGCTTGGCTTCGAACACCACACGCTTGGCTTCGAACACCATACGCTTGGCTTCGAACACCATACGCTTGGCTTCGAACACCATACGCTTGGCTTCGAACACCATACGCTTGGCTTCGAACACCACACGCTTGGCTTCGAACACCACACGCTTGGCTTCGAACACCATACGCTTGGCTTCGAACACCATACGCTTGGCTTCGAACACCACACGCTTGGCTTCGAACACCATACGCTTGGCTTCGAACACCATACGCTTGGCTTCGAACACCATACGCTTGGCTTCGAACACCATACGCTTGGCTTCGAACACCATACGCTTGGCTTCGAACACCATACGCTTGGCTTCGAACACCATACGCTTGGCTTCGGATGAACCGATTTTACACGAGCGGCTATGTAAAGATACTTATAATCTCTTTAAATCACAATGAAAATCTCAGTACTCATTGTTTTTTATTCCCTAGCTAATACTTCAATCTTGAAACTTGATAGGATCATAAAACATTCCGTGATGGTGGAATCATGACAAGCCATTTTATTATAGGGACAACTGGAGATCTGGTATAAATGCGTAGGACTAGTTTGCTAAGTTGTCAGTCCGCCCGGTTAGCTCAATCGGTAGAGCATTGGGCTCTGAATCGGACAACCCGGGTTCGATTCCCGGGCGGACCAGGTCACTTCTGTTGTGATTGGTTATGAAATCCTTACTACGCCTGGCATGTACAGAAGTTGTCAGTTCCTTGCAGAGGTGAAGGCACCTAGTACTGGTTCTGCCCAGGATAGGTGTGCGGTGGTTGAACTGTCACTCTGGGACCCTTCAATGTGCTCACGCCGGGACCCGGAGTATAAACTACTAACACCACCACGCTAAGTTGTAATTGACGTTGCGGTATGTTGTATTAAGTTATACTTTGTTATACTTTGCCGTTGTAAATATATTCTATGCTATAGCGTGTTATGCGATGCTGATCATGGGTTGCCCTGCTTTGGCGATATTGACCTGTTGTTGCACGGACTAATACTACTGACGTCATAGTTGTTCGACATGATGAGTTCGACGTTATAGTTTTACTACTTCAACAAAGTTATAACAGAAATCAACTTTCCGAACGCTAGAGTTCATCTTTACATATATCTTTGTAATCAATATTTGATCGGGACTTTCATATACGAGTTTTAGATTTGTTGTATTCATGAGTTGTATTGTATTTGATAGAATGCAAAGATATATAAATGACTATTGGATCACCATATACTCACATCATTTCACTATAATGGTATTTATTATAGCCGTGCAGCTTAAAAGTATTTTGATTGTATCAACATTGGAGTCTGGCTTTCGAATCGATCTATATAGTCATGAAGACGGGATGGTAACTGATGAAAGATAATTGCTGATCAATAGTCATTCATAAACAAAACAGAGCAAAACTTAACTTCATATTCGTGTTGTAATAAGTTAAATGCTCACCCATGTTCTGTAAAAGGTAATACAATATATGCATACCCATGTTCTGTTAAAGGTAATCCACATATGCCTATCCATGTTCTGTTAGAGGTAATCCACATATGCATACCCATGTTCTGTTAGAAGTAATCCACATATGCCTATCCATGTTCTGTTAGAGGTAATCAAAATAATGCTTACCCATGTTCTGTTACAGTTAATCCACATATGCCTATCCATGTTCTATTAGAGGTAATCCAAATAATGCTTACCCATGTTCTGTTACAGGTAATCCACATATGCCTATCCATGTTCTGTTAGAGGTAATCCAAATAATGCTTACCCATGTTCTGTTACAGGTAATCCACATATGCCTATCCATGTTCTATTAGAGGTAAGCCAGAATATGCTTACCCATGTTCTGTTAGAGGTTATCCAAAATTTGCCTACCCATGTTCTATTAGAGGTAATCCAAAATATGCTTACCAATGTTCTGTTAGAGGTAATCCAAATATGCTTATCAATGTTCTGTTAGAGGTAATCCAAATATGCTTACCCATGTTCTATTAGAGGTAATCCAAAATATGCTTACCCATGTTCTATTAGAGGTAATCCAAAATATGCTTACCAATGTTCTGTTAGAGGTAATCCAAATATGCTTACCCATGTTCTGTTAGAGGTAATCCAAAATATGCTTACCAATGTTCTGTTAGAGGTAATCCAAATATGCTTATCCATATTCTGTTAAAGGTAAACAAAATATACATATCGATGTTCTGTAAGAGGTAATCCAAAATATGCTTACCCATATTCTGTAAGAGTTAAGCAAAAATATGTTTACCCATGTTCTGTAATAGGTATGCCAAAATCCTAAATGCTTAAGATTTGCAACAGCTTCCAATAACGCCTTCAATTTTGTTGAATGTGTTTTCCTAGTGTAAAACATCGTTTTGTTTTCGTTTTTAAGGATGTGATTTTCCAGTGTTGAACATCATTTTGTTTTCGTTATTAAGGATGTTATTTTCCAATGTTAAACACAATTATTTATTTTTAAAAGAAATTTTTGTTTCTTGTTCTAAATCGTATAACATAATTCAACTATTTTTGTAGTGTTTTTACAAGATAGTTTTCAAATTCAATTCGTTCTTTAAACAATCTTTTATTTACACATTTACTTGAAGGGTATACAGAAGTGTAACATTCGTTTAAAAAAAATCAGACAGTTTCTACTTAACACTCTTTTGTAACCATTTTTATTTGGGAATTAGTGGCTTTTCTCAAACATTTATAGGACCGCATTTGATGAATATATTTTTAACATGTTTAATTCATTTAAAGTCATCAGCTCTTACATTTGCAGAATACAAGAAATTTATCAATGTGACGTTGTATACTAAGATACTGAGAGTTTATGGTAAGACGGAACGATCAAGTTATACCAGTAATTGACCAATCGTGAGTCTATATCTATTTGCAAAGGCTAATAATACATGTGGGCGTTCTACTTTTAACAATCAATATATATTTAAAAAAAAAAATTGAACTATTTTGAGTATATAATTATTACCAAATCCCCAACATTCCCCAACACTCACAACCGTATAGTAAAATAGGTTAATAATTTAATAGTTTTGTTCAAATCTATTTGTAAATCAATAGATTAACATAAATATTTTGACTTTTTAACCAAACAGAACATTGCCCTTGTTGCAAAATTGCTAAATATCCTTAGTTCTTGAAGTATTAACAGTTAAATGCCACTGCAACAATCGCTATCATACAGATATAGTGCATTCTGTAAATACGTAGACAATTTAACAGTATCGTCAGCATGAAGAAGTAGAAACAACTTTAAAAATAAATTGATATGTTATCATGTTCATGTTTATCAATTACAATACCATTTACAACCGAGTTATTTAGAAAATATTGATGCAAACCATATATAAAGAGTGAAATAGTAAAGGAGATAAACTTTAGCCTTGCCGGACGCCAACACAGCAATGACAATATTCCGAAACCAATTTCGATATTTCGAAACCATGCATTTGACGAAAATATCCAATATTACCACAGGTTGTTGAGTATTCAATAACTCGTAAATCATAACAATATGTTAAAAATAACCAACATTCTTGTTAAAAAACTGTACTTGATATCTCATATAGCCGTACCAATTGCGCTCTCTAAAATTATGCTGATACAATATATATATTTTCTGTATAGGTTAGGTTTATAAATCATTTTTCTTTAAGATAATACATAGGGGTAAGTAACGACTCACACTTTAAGTGGAAAAAATGCATTATTTCCTATTTTTCCCTTTATTATCCAAAAATCTGCCCCTTAAATGTAACAATAGCGCCAAAAGTTATAAATTACTTGCAAGATATATGCTTAACTAATAATTGAGATGATATTTGGTCACATTTGATATAAATATTGTGATCAAATGTGTAATTTAAAGCCAGAAAAAAGTGGGTGGGGTAATTTGACATGAAAATGAGCCAAATTTAATTAAGCGTAATTAGTGACATGTCACTGTTTTTGAACATATTTTTCCTAACGTTTTTTTTTTGTTAATTTCATCATGATTTGACATCAAAATAATTAATATTCATTCAATTTTAATAAAGAATACATTATAATTTTTACTATTTTATTACACTCTTTGAAGAAGAAAAAAATTGCCCCTAAAATGCTGAATTGTGTTAGGACTGTATAAACTATATGTATTTTGCAAATGCATCCAAACACAATCATGTTTTTTTTTGTGATGAACTTGAGCGATACTTTGAAAATGAAAATAAACTGTAGGTAATACGCAATTTGTAAATCGCAAAAAGTAGGTTGGGTAATTTAATTCAAAAATGGTCTTAATTCAATTAACCAGGAATTGTTCCGTTTCGGCATCTTATTTATTCTTGTTCAATTGGAGTGCCCTTTTCACATTTAATATATCAATTGTGTGTGTAATAGAATATGTATAAAACAAAATCAAAATCTAGTACAACTTTCTTGTCATAATTTGACCAACACATGTAAAAAATCAAAATTATTTATAAGTGTAATATAACCAAAATCGTAGTTATAGATCTTATTGTATCAGTCATAACCTACTTGGTTATACTATTGTGCAATAATGGCTCAGGTTTTACTGTTTCTTGAAATGGATTTTCATACATCTGTATACAGGCTACCTTGTCAGTTACATTCGCTTCTCTTGCTAAAGTTTCAGAACCACTGAACTCATGATTGATTGGAAATCGTGGTAATACGGCTTTGAACCACTGAGCTTGCGATGGATATTATCGACGGACATCATCTCATTGTATATTATGTCCCACTGTGCTAGCTTCCAATAATACCTCCGCTGCTTTTCTGTGACCTGTTTATTGTCTGTTCAGGACATTTGTCAGTACCAACAGCTTTAAACTTTTCTGGAGTACTCTTGACAACATACTGTCCTTGCTAGAATTTTTCATGGACTTTCTGTGCTGTCTCTGGAAGTTTTCTCATGTCTACTAGGTACACAGAGCCCAAACGAAGGTAATTGCTATTATCAAACTGGGCAAAAAATGTTATTATTGACTGAACTGTGCTTAGGTGTAGTGACTAGTATCCTTCATGACTAGGTTTTTCAGTAATGATTCTATATTGATGAACATATCCCAATGTCTAAAGGTTTCATTGGTATCACATCTTAAACTCCTTTTTAAAGCAAAGTCCTGATGACTCTTTCAACATGTTAACAAGCAGCTGACTTTGTAATATGCGTTTTCTGCAACTACTTTCTTCAGCTTCAACAGAATTTGCAACTGTTCTGGGAAAATAAAAAAAATAGGGGAAAAATACTTTTTTTTTGATGGAAATATGTCATATCAGGCATCACATATAACATACAAAAAGTATAGAACAATCAAATGGTGCAAAATGTGATTTTTGGGGTAAATCATTGGAAAATTTAAATAGAAGTGAGAATTTCACGGATTTGCCAATAACTATGTCCAATTTTGCAATACTATAACCAGATTACTGTATGTAATAGATATTATAATATTATAATACAGTTTTATATACCGAAAGTTAAGAAACACTGTATTTTGTGAAATATGATTTTTGGGGTAAAATGTATGAAAAATTAAATGAAAGTTCCTGGAATTTGCCAATAGCTTTGTCAAATTTTGCAATAAATTAACCAAAAATCTGTTTAAAATAGACATTAAACTACTGTTAAACATACCTAAAGTATAGAAACTACGTTGTGTTAAATGTAATTTTGGGGGTAAAATGTCTGGAAAATAAATTGAAAATGGAATTTTCTGGAATTTGACAATAACTGTGTCCAATTTTGCAATGAAACAACCAGAATTACTGTATGTTATTGATATTATAAAACAGTTTAATATACCACCTGTTAAGACACATCGTATTTTGTGAAATAAGATATTTGGGGTAGAATGTTTGAAAGATTAAATGAAAATGAGAATTTCTGGAATTTGCCAATAACTTTGTAAAATTTTGCAATAAAAATCAAAGGAATTATTGCATTTAATAGATAATAATTCATACTTTTGTTTACATTTTTTAACATTTTACCCAAAATTGCATATTTCACAACAGATGATGTGTCCATACATTAAATATGTTATCGTGCTGTATACTCTCTAATCAATATAGTTAATCTGATATTTCTATTGCTAGATCTAATATTGATGTAGACAAATCCCAGAATATCATACTTTTGTATACATTTTTTAACATTTTACCCAAAAAATCACATTTAACAATATATGATGTGCCTAAACATTAGGTATGCTATGATGCCGTATAATATATTTTAATTATAGTTATTTTTCCCCTTTATTACTATTTTCAGCCATATGGTCAGTGGACTATGAGTGCAATTTAGCACAGACTTTACAATGATTGTGCAAAACACTGAGTTTCCAATCCAAATACTTCAGCACCACTGTTCTTTTGGAACTTTCCAATACAGTTGAGATATATAGTTTTTCCATGTGGAATGAGCCCAAACAGAGTAAACGATTGCTGAACTCTGATGGATTTGTCATTGTTATTTCTCGGGCGATATGATATACGCCTTTATTGCAAGTACATCGCAAGTAATTGATAATTGATCATGGTCAAATTGTTCCGGAATGCCTTGGAAATTCTTTAGAGACGCGTTTACAATTCTGTATTCAGTAACAGCGCTCGGTATTAGTGACAAAAACCCTACTATCTTTTCACTAATGTTTCCTGTTGTCACAACCGTCAAGTTGAATGCACTCCAAGAAGGCATTAGCTGCTCCTTATTTTCAATGCTAACTGACTCATCTACGATATGTGATAAATTCATTCTTGCTAGGGTCCAAGCTATATCTTGTTTCTTAATTTCATCTTTTTGTCTATTTCATACATATCAGCGCTCACAATGTAATTAGTTGGCAAATCAGGTTTCTTGCTGACATGGGCATTGCTCATGAAATACTCTCCTCCCATGTTGTATATTTGTTTCAGATATGTTTGGCTTTTGATGATTGGTATGTGGTTTATCTTGGGACAGGACAGAGACAGTTTCATGACTCCCTTGTGTTCCTGACTGTGTCGATTCTTCATGATCGAAGCTATCGAAAGCTGCAATTGTAAATTTTGTTGAGTCAAATTGGCTTGGAAGTGGAACCTGACCCTGCCTTGGTTCAAACTAGCCAGGTCATTGTCATTGTGGTACTTTTGTACTTCATTGTAGCTTATAGACAGGCCATAATGATTGCAGCTTGTAATTAGCTCTCTACTTTTTGCATTTTATATATATATATAGCTTGTGCATTCATCATATAGAGTCCGTCTAGAGTCATTCTGGACAATGAAATACAGTATTTGGTGAAGTGCTTTCATTTTTCGCCTTTTTCTTCAGCTCTGTGTCTAGATTAGGTCCTCTAACAATATCATCCTGGCCACATTCTTTTTTCATTACTGACATCATTTTTCTAATTAATTGACATATCCGAGTACTATAATACATGCAAAACATCAACGAAATATAGATCCCCTGTGGAATGAAGATTAGCAATATTATATAGATAAAGTTAATTGAAATACATATAGTTCAAAGTTATACGTAACTGGAATTGTCTAAAGAATGTTTTATTTCTTCATCTTGCCTTCAAATGTAAAGTGTTTGCATTTTCTGTTATGGCAAATTTATTTCAAGGGGAATTTTTTTTTAAAAGGAAATTACTTGAGTTATTAATGAGACAGTTTCAATTGATTGATATTATTCAAGAGCTTAATTTTCAATATTTGTATACAAATATTGTTAACATTTATTCCAGTATATAAAAATTACATTTTACTCTGGAGTTTTAATATTTAAGTATACTAGTATCTAATTAGGATAAAGTGTAATAAACTAGTAAAATTATCACATATTCTTTATTATAACTGAATAAAAATCAATTGATTTTGATGATAAATCATGTTGAAAATAAGGAAAAAACACATGCTGAGAAAAAATAATGTCTTACAACAGTGACATGACACTAATATCGAATAATTGAAATTTGGCTCATTTACATGTCAAATTACCCCACCCACTTTTTTGGCTTTAAATTACACATTTGATCAGAAAATTTATATTGCATGTGACTTATATCATCTCAACATTTACATTTTTCACATAAAGAATAATAACTACTATTTTAGAAAATATCTTGCAAGAACTAAATAACTTTTGGCGCCAATATTACATTTTAGGGCCATTTTTTTGGTTAAAAATTGTAAAAATCAGTTAAAAATTGTATTTTTTCCTCTTAAAACGTAATTCATAAGGTACCACCATGTTCTACAAAGAAGATAAATGATAAATTAACCTAACCTGTACATAAAATGTGTATGTAAAATGCTGAATTGCTGCTAAGTCTGATCTTTCAAAATTTGGCGGCCATCTTGGCCGCCATCTTGGATTTCTTGGTTATGACCCTGATGCGACACGATCACCCTCACTTTTCTAGCTCCTGAGCCCTTCCTCTAACAAAATAAACAATAATAATGAGGGGACCTTTCATACACACAGAAACCCACTAAGGGACTAGACTAATACCATTTTATTATATATAACTTTATGAAACTTTTGTTAATACACTGCTCAGCCTTTTGTCCTTTAACTGCATTAATGTGACGTTTCAATATCACTGTATGTGTAAAGTGCAATTGTCATTTTCATTTATATCAAATCTATGTATACAGTGAAAACAAGCTGCATGATTACTTATTGATTATCTTTTAGGGTTATTGTCTTTCCTCGTGATAATGGCAATCCACCAATTACGTAACAACAAAGCTGTTAACGCCTATATTAAAATTGTGGCCATCAAAAACGGTATTTGAGCAAATATCAACATTTGCTGAAGGAACCACACTCCACATTTATTTTAGAAACAGGAGATTATTTTTCTTATATGAAATTTATTTGAAAAAGTCAAGTATTTCTCTAGTTATTTCTGTAGTATATTCCGGTAAATGCTAAGGTATTGTTTGCAAAGCGCTATACTCCGCCCACTTATCTACCTCATTAACATATTAGTCAGTGGTCCAGTTTGAAAAAAATGTTGGTATTTCCCAAACATTTCTTTTCACTATAGCATCGTGTGGCAATTTATCAGACATTATATGGGAATATGTCATAGTTATTTACTCACTTTTATTCTTTTATGAAACAATACAGCGTAATGTTAGCACTTGTTGGCACTAAGCCAACATTCTACAGAGTATTATCATGCAGAAATAATTGTACAAGGTTTTGATAGGTCCACAGAATGTGCATATACTAGTGTATGCATTTGTCTTTTATTTGTAATAACGAATCTGTATTTTGTCATGCTAAATCCAAGATGTTCTACAGAACATGATCAGGGTGAGGAATCACGTGACTTCAACGGGGTTCTCACATGTGTCACAACGGTTCAAATCCGATGTAAACAAGCAAGAAAGTGACAGTTAATTCTAAATAATCTAGAGAAAAGATTAGGAAATATTTCTTAGCCTATAAAAGACTATATTATTTTCTGTTTCTGCAAGTGCAAAATATTTTGGATTTACTTGTATTTTAACGATGGAATCCTTGGCCAAAATTTCAAATCGACGGGATTTTGTAGAACGATGCTACGCTGTGTGCGCCGTGAGTCTTTGTTTTGTATACATTTCTTAGTAATTAGTAATATTTAAGAACTTGTTGATTTTAATCATTTCATTCAATAAACGAATTGTTTGTAAAAAATATTTTAGTTCTTTTTATGAATATCGATATTTCAAGAGAGGCTGTTGTTAACGTGAATTTTATATTTGCTGTTGTTTACGTGAATTCTTCTCATAACATGCTGTATTGATTTAATCAGTAGTTTGAACTACTCTCTCAACTTTGACAATAATGCATTCAACACTGAACGTTTATTCCAAATATTTTTTTTTATGAAATGAATATATATCCATCCATTCGTTCAATTTAAAATGTCAAATTTATGTCCTAGGTTGGCCGTCATGGTGATACGTCCAAATTATCCATTGTCCTTCTGTTAGAGACGGAGTCAACCCTTATATGTTTCACCAAATGTTGACAAAAGATGGATAAATTTAATTGATGCAGTGATGCAGAGTACATTCAAATGGAAGACAATATATACTCCAGTCAACCCCGTTCCATGTACATCCCCTGGTAAAAGCAAGTCAACAGCGAAGAAATGATTGAACTACGTTTTAATGTACAATAAATCATTAAACTATTGAATAAAAGAAATAGTGATTACATGTTTTGCTGGTTGGATCCATTGTATTTGTATATGATGTCATTATAAACTACCTGTTTCCTTTTTCATGATATAAGAAAAACCCTTTGAGTGAAATGATTCAAAACGTTGCACTCGTAATGTAAAAATTCAACCCTTTTAAGTTAAGGGTGTAATATATGCAATAAAACTTTCTTTGATATATGTTTGCGTATTACATAAGTAAAGTCATGGTGTTGTTTATATAAATATAATCATATACCATTGTTGTTTGACATTACTAATTATAGGAATTGTATTGAAACTTACTAACTGAAGTACCACATAGTTTACAATTTATTTAAGTTTAGCAGTTATTTCGTATTTTTCCATTAAAAAAGATTACTGGGTATGTCTACCTAATATATTTCATTCCTTATGCGTGATTGGCTAGTCGATGTTATCACGTGATATTACCAAGTTAGGTTTATAGCCTAAATATACCACTCGATTGAAGAAAGCCTTCGTAGCACAGTGGATACAACACTAGATTGCAATTTTAGCGACAAAGGTTCGAACCCGGTCTCCGACACATTTTTTTTTTCATTTTGGTACTTCTTTTACAATTATGATATCAAAGCGTAACACATTCTATTAATAATTGTCCTGAGATTCGTTACAGAATAAAACTTTTTTGGTGCCATTCTGGTGTACAGTTCCTTTAAATATGTTAAAGCTGTTTTAAGAAAATCGTATAGATATTTAGAAAGATTGCCAAATTGTTAGTCATGGGCAAAAGTTATTATAGATATATTACAATCACTAGGATTTTATGATGCATGGTGTTTTTGATTTTAATATATATTTAATTTAAAGTGAACTGAAACAAAGACTAAAATGATTATGTACAAAAATGATTTGCTGAATTTATTAATTCAACTACAGCCAAAACGTTTGTTTTGTTCACTGATTGTAAGTTACAACCACTTTTGTGTGCTGTTAATATAGTTAAATTTAGGAAAGCATTGACGAGACATAGACTTTCGTCACACAGGTAAGAACTTGAGGCCGGTAGATGGCACAAACCTAAACCTATTTTTAAATTTGAAAGGAAAAGTCTAGTTTGCCATAAAATAGTAGATGAGTTTCATTTCTTGTTTGAATGTACTTTATTCAGTTTTTGAAGAAGACAATACAATACATACATAAAACTATTTAGATAGACCAAATATGACCAAATTTGTTGAACTTTTACATATACCAATAAAACTATTCAAAGGATCTGTCACATCACTATGGTTATATTATATTGAATGTGTACTGTCTATGTTTAATTTGTGTTTCGAAAGTATCTTGTTAGTGACCTATGATCGATTGATAGAAGTGCATTTAATTATATATATTATGAATTCCATTGGTATATGTTCATGGGCCTAAGGCCTTTATGCATTTGAATAAACTACGAAACTTTATTATCACAACTCGAGGCTTGTCATTCCACTTAAGGTCTCTGATTGGTGATATTTTCTTCTATGGCGTTAAAGCTATCAATTTCTCTCTCTCCCCCTCTCTCTCCCCTCCCCAGATAAGTAGATTAAAATATTTGGCCACGCTTGACATCCTTTTCGTGCTCATAGCTGCATAACAGTGTTTTCTACAACAATTTTCCCACACATTTAAAATTTAAGATATGCAAGTAAAAATATCAATCAGGTGTTTCCAGTAAGGATCGAAAAATCCGACGCCCGGGCACGCTCGGCAAGCCTCGTTACCGGCTTACGCGCGAGCCCTCGGGTCGGATTTTCTATCTGTACCGGAAACACATGATATATACTTATACCCTTCTATTGTCATCACATATCTGCCTCCCTTGTTGAAGACCGTCGTCTGCAGCACAATGGAAACATTGTCATATGACATTATTTGAAAAGTGAAAACGTTTTAACCTTGTTTCCGCATAACACGCTATGCTCGGGTTGGGGATGAACTTTTTTACACGAAAGGCCATGCCAGATACACATTATCATCTTACGAGGGAAGGCCATTTTCATGGTAGTCAATTTCGTTGTCAGTGCTTCTTATTATTTCCTGATTTCTTATGGATAAAGATATTTTGACCATTTTCGAAGCATGGAATTTAACTGGAGCGTGGGCAGTTTTATAATTAACCTTTAGGAATGGCGATTTTGTTATTTAGTTGTTATTGCTGTCTGTCGTTTATTGGGTGTTGAATTTCTTTAAATCAGCTCTGACGCCAGAGACATACATTTCTGCATCAATACCGTTTCAATACAAAAGGATATTAGCCAATTTTAGATGCTCAAGTCATGCTCTAAATATTGAAATAGGGAGACATCAAAATATTGAAAGAGATTTCCGATTCTGTTCATATTGTCTCAATCGAAATGTGTATGTTGTAGAAAATGAAATACATTTCCTTATTGATTGCCCTTTGTATGATGAATTAAGAGCAACATATTTATTGAATATAGAAAATATTGTTAGCAGTGAACGACGTTTTGTTAAATTGATGGCTAACGACAGTATCACTTCTATTTTTGCATTATCTAAGTTCTTAAAATCATCATTTGAATTACGAGAGGTCTACATAAATAGTATAAATTAGATATATGTGTTATAAAATTTCCATTGATTTGTTTAATTTATACAACTGTAAATTGTGCATACCATTTATATTATATGAAATCATGTATATCACTTTTTGAACACTGTATATTTGTATTTTGGGCCGGTGGCCTTATGCATTACAAATAAATCACTATTGTATTGTATTGTATTGTATTAACTTTGGAACGTACATGAGACGGGTTTGGCGGAAGTGAATTTTGCCTTCCATTTTATTTTATCTATTATTTCAATTAATGTATCCACCTTTGTAAACATTTGGTGAAACTGCAGAGGGATACTGAATACTTGGAAGTTTCAAATCGATCAAATTGGTGTTAATTCATACCATGAATAAGAGCTTTAGGTTGTATAAATTCTCGTCACAAATGAGAGGGCAATACAAACCATAAAATAGAATAAACTGAGCATGTTATAATAAGTTTGTTAAGGATACCGACTTAAAATAGTCACCTCTATTGAAATGAGAAGAAGTTTACGTTAACGACAGCACATATCACTATCACGTTTATAACAGCACTTCATGAAAATTCTATATTTATTGAAAAAATAACAAAAACAAATATAACATTTAACGAACAATTTGTTTTATGAGAGTAATGAGAAAAACTAATTTTTCAACGCATGTCTGATATCTTAACTATTACAGATGACTAAGAAATATGTGCAAAACAAAGAATCACGGCGCAGACAGCGTAGCATCGTTCTATAAAATCCCGTCGATTTGAAATTTTGGCCAAGGATTCCATCGTTAAAATTCAAGTAAATCCAAAATATTTCACACTTGTAGAAGCAGAAAATAGCATAGTCTTTTATAGGCTAAGAAATATTTTCTAATCTTTTCTCTCAAAAAAGTTATTTAGAAATAACTGTCACTTTCTCGCTTGTTTATATCAGTTTTTAACCGTGGTGACACATGTGAGAACCCCGTTGAAGTCACGTGATTCCTCACCCTGATGATGTAACGCAAGATATATTCGATTGTGAATTGTAACACTGTGTTGCCAATGATATGATTCAACAGGGAACACATACCCGGGATCTCCTCTGCTAGGTATCACCAATAGGAAAAGAATCAAAATATTTTAAATAGGTGTATCATTCTGTTGAAAATTTAACGCTAGGAAAAGAAACCTACGAAAAATACCCCAGAACTTTGCAAACCACGTTGATCTTTTACAAAATAGATTAAACAATTATACAAATAAAAGTAAAAAAAGAACACGCAAAGGTCTAATTTTCAACTCATAGGCGTTACAACGTAAGACGCGTTGGAGCATATCCAATGCAAAATGCTGTGGCTCTAATGATTGCCCGTCGTTTGAAATAATACATCATAAGTTCAAAAGAAACTAGAACGAGTTTATTCCAGGTACATAAAATTGTTTATTTATACAATGTACTGTGATTCGGTGTGTCCGCGCGCGTGTGTGTGCGCGTGTGTGTGTGTTTGTGCGTGCGTGCGTGCGTGCGTGCGTGCGTATGTGTGTGTGTGTGTGTGTGTGTGCACCCACGCGACGTTGTTGTTCGTCCTGTCGCAGTAACTTAAATGATTTTGATATTGACGTCCAGATCAGCTTTGTACATCTCTACAAATATCTTTGCAATCGATATTATGATCGGGCCTTTTTATACGACTTGTAGATTGATTGTTTTTATGTCTGAGTGAACAAAACGGATATTAATGACTATTGGATCAGCATATATTCAGTTTATTTCTCAATACCATAGCGAGCGGGTTATTGGAATACATTCACACCAAAGCCCGGCTTTCAAATTCATAGAGCCACGAGAATGGTAAAAGATGTTTTACTTATCAATTGTATTGTATGCATACGGCAAAAACGACCATGTGCTCGAATGGCGGCTCACCAGTTCATACAATTCTTTTGCGGTTGACTTGAAGATTTATTAATAATGAACGAGATGGTCATACCTTGTTCTATATATATCCATTTCAACTTTAACTCTACCGCATACAAACATAATTTTATAACAGACAATTGAAAGGATTTAAAAAAGATGTATTTTATGTTTTGTAACAACATACAGAGACAATATGCGTGAAGATGGATTCAGACGATAGGTCGAATTACATAAGTGAGTGGGAAATGGATAGCACGTGTAAAACGTGCGTAATGCACGCACATGTAGATAGTCGTGAACGAAGGAAAAGACGTAAAAAGGTTCTTGGGTTGCTTTGTTCAAGAAAATCCGACATCTGCTGTGATAAAATGACTGTTCTAT
Organism: Mya arenaria; assembly: GCF_026914265.1. NCBI lineage: Eukaryota > Metazoa > Mollusca > Bivalvia > Myida > Myidae > Mya > Mya arenaria. Next base: position 36,327,932 of record NC_069124.1, read on the forward strand.
ACGGATTCGTCATGTTTGTAGCTTTAGTGTTAATCGTTAGTGTAACGTATTTAACTCGTCAGATAAACATAATTAAAGAATCGTGTGTATTTAATAAACTAGATGAAAACACATTCGATCCAAATTTAGAATCATTTCTGATGTCATTCACTAAATCGAAAAGTCGTATTAAGCGTGGAATTAACAAAGAAGAGATGATAGCTAGACCATCACACCGGCACAAACAGGTACGTCGAAACTTGTACTGAAATTGTTGATATTCTGTTACGTGGTCTTTCCACACTTTTATCTGGTTATCTTGTATATATTTCTTAATGGACATAACCATTTAGAATAAAATTTGGTACACAGCAAAGTTAATTCTTTATATCACGCATTGTAACATATTCATTTTCTAAAAAATAAATTTTTCGTCAGTCTATCCGTCATAAGTTTGGAAACATTCTGTAATGATTTTACATCCCGGCACATGATCTTACAAATGGCTTTCTCTCATTTTGTCAGAGTTAAACATTAAACGTCTTGTGACATGAAATGTTGTTTATTCGAGGAGACGTAGTGTTTGGCATGCCTTTAAACAATCGTCGGTCATAATGCGTTTTATCACAGTAATTCAAATGAAAGTTACCGGATTCGCCCGGATACAAATTGCTATAATGTAACATTTCTCTTCCGAAAAAGCACATGGTGCAGTCTTGGTCAATATTTATCCTTAAAACTGAGGAAAGACATTATACCTATTCAGATACCACGGAACTTGGCCTGAATTAGTACAAAACTTTAAGTTACCAGTTTCAGTTTATTGGCAATATCAGCAATAACATTTCTTTGGCCAAACACTTTTCAATTACCAGGGGGTGTAGGTGTTTTAGTTCTAAATCTATATCTATTCTAGTGAAATATAACACGTGCATTCATACATCTATATCTATAATGGAGTGATAGAACACGTGCATTCATACATCAATATCTATACTGGAGTGATAAAAGTCGTGCATTCATTCATCTTCATCTATACTACAGTGATAGAACACGTGCATTCATCAATCTATATATATACTGGAGTGATAGAACACGTGCATTCAAACATCTTTATCTATACTTGAGTGATAGAACACGTGCATTCAAACATCTATATCTATACTGGGGTGATATAACACGTGCATTTGTCAATCTATACCTATACTGGAGTGATAGAACACGTGCATTCATCAATCTATATCTATACTTGAGTGATAGATTACGTGCATTCATACATCTATATCTATACTGGAGTGATAGAACACGTGCATTCATACATCTTTATCTATACTGGAGTGATAGAACACGTGCATTTGTCAATCTATACCTATACTGGAGTGATATAACACATGCATTCATCAATCTATATCTATACTTGAGTGATAGAACACGTGCATTCATCAATCTATATCTATACTGGGGTGATATAACACGTGCATTCAAACATCTTTATCTATACTGGGATGATAGAACACGTGCATTCATCAATCTATATCTATACTTGAGTGATAGAACACGTGCATTCATCAATCTATATCTATACTGGGGTGATAGAACACGTGCATTCATCAATCTATATCTATACTGGGGTGATAGAACACGTGCATTCATCAATCTATATCTATACTGGAGTGATAGAACACGTGCATTCATCAATCTATATCTATACTGGGGTAATAGAACACGTGCATTCATCAATCTATATCTTTACTGGGGTGATAGAACACGTGCATTCATCGATCTATATCTATACTGGGGTGATAGAACACGTGCATTCATCAATCTATATTTATACTGGGGTGATAGAACACGTGCATTCATCAATCTATATCTATACTGAGGTGATAGAACACGTGCATTAATACATCTATATTTATACTGGAGTGATAGAACACGTGCATTCAAACATCTTTATCTATACTGGGATGATAGAACACGTGCATTTGTCAATCTATACCTATACTGGAATGATAGAACACGTGCATTCATCAATCTATATCTATACTGGGGTGATAGAACACGTGCATTCATCAATCTATATCTATACTGGGGTGATAGAACACGTGCATTCATCAAGCTATATCTATACTGGGGTGATAGAACACGTGCATTCATCAATCTATATCTATACTGGGGTGATAGAACACGTGCATTCATCAATCTATATCTATACTGGAGTGATAGAACACGTGCATTCAAAGATCTATATCTATACTGGGATGATAGAACACGTGCATTCATCAATCTATATCTATACTGGGGTGATAGAACACGTCAATTCAAAGATCTATATCTATACTGGAGTGATTGAACACGTGCATTTGTCAATCTATGCCTATACTGGAGTGATAGAACACGTGCATTCACCAATCTATATCTATACTTGAGTGATAGAACACGTGCATTCATCAATCTATATCTATACTGGGGTGATAGAACACGTGTATTCAAACATCTTTATCTATACTGGAGTGATAGAACACGTGCATTCATCAATCTATATCTATACTGGGGTGATAGAACACGTGCATTCAAACATCTTTATCTATACTGGAGTAATAGAACACGTGCATTCAAAGATCTATATCTATACTGGGGTGATAGAACACGTGCATTTGTCAATCTATACCTATACTGGAGTGATAGAACACGTGCATTCATCAATCTATATCTATACTGGGGTGTAAGAACACGTGCATTCATCAATCTATATCTATACTGGGGTGAAAGAACACGTGCATTCAAACATCTTTATCTATACTGCAGTGATAGAACACGTGCATTCAAACATCTTTATCTATACTGGAGTGATAGAACACGTGCATTCAAACATCTTTATCTATACTGGGGTGATAGAACACGTGCATTCATCAATCTATACCTATACTGGAGTGATAGAACACGTGCATTCATCAATCTATACCTATACTGGAGTGATAGAACACGTGCATTCATCAATCTATATCTATACTTGAGTGATAGAACACGTGCATTCAAACATCTTTATCTATACTGGGATGATAGAACACGTGAATTTGTCAATCTATACCTATACTGGGGTGATAGAACACGTGCATTCAAACATCTCTATCTATACTGGGGTGATAGAACACGTGCATTCATCAATCTATATCTATACTGGGGTGATAGAACACGTGCATTCATCAATCTATATCTATACTGGGGTGATAGAACACGTGCATTCATCAATCTATACCTATACTGGAGTGATAGAACACGTGCATTCATCAATCTATATCTATACTGGGGTGATAGAACACGTGCATTCAAACATCTTTATCTATACTGGGATGATAGAACACGTGCATTCATCAATCTATATCTATACTTGAGTGATAGAACACGTGCATTCATCAATCTATATCTATACTGGGGTGATAGAACACGTGCATTCATCAATCTATATCTATACTGGGGTGATAGAACACGTGCATTCATCAATCTATATCTATACTGGGGTGATAGAACACGTGCATTCATCAATCTATATCTATACTGGGGTAATAGAACACGTGCATTCATCAATCTATATCTATACTGGGGTGATAGAACACGTGCATTCATCGATCTATATCTATACTGGGGTGATAGAACACGTGCATTCATCAATCTATATCTATACTGGGGTGATAGAACACGTGCATTCATCAATCTATATCTATACTGAGGTGATAGAACACGTGCATTAATACATCTATATTTATACTGGAGTGATAGAACACGTGCATTCAAACATCTTTATCTATACTGGGAAGATAGAACACGTGCATTTGTCAATCTATACCTATACTGGAATAATAGAACACGTGCATTCATCAATCTATATCTATACTGGGGTGATAGAACACGTGCATTCATCAATCTATATCTATACTGGGGTGATAAAACACGTGCATTCATCAAGCTATATCTATACTGGGGTGATAGAACACGTGCATTCATCAATCTATATCTATACTGGAGTGATAGAACACGTGCATTCAAAGATCTATATCTATACTGGGATGATAGAACACGTGCATTCATCAATCTATATCTATACTCGGGTGATAGAACACGTCAATTCAAAGATCTATATCTATACTGGAGTGATAGAACACGTGCATTTGTCAATCTATGCCTATACTGGAGTGATAGAACACGTGCATTCACCAATCTATATCTATACTTGAGTGATAGAACACGTGCATTCATCAATCTATATCTATACTGGGGTGATAGAACACGTGTATTCAAACATCTTTATCTATACTGGAGTGATAGAACACGTGCATTCATCAATCTATATCTATACTGGGGTGATAGAACACGTGCATTCAAACATCTTTATCTATACTGGAGTAATAGAACACGTGCATTCAAAGATCTATATCTATACTGGGGTGATAGAACACGTGCATTTGTCAATCTATACCTATACTGGAGTGATAGAACACGTGCATTCATCAATCTATATCTATACTAGGGTGTAAGAACACATGCATTCATCAATCTATATATATACTGGGGTGATAGAACACGTGCATTCAAACATCTTTATCTATACTGGAGTGATAGAACACGTGCATTCAAACATCTTTATCTATACTGGAGTGATAGAACACGTGCATTCAAACATCTTTATCTATACTGGGGTGATAGAACACGTGCATTCATCAATCTATACCTATACTGGAGTGATAGAACACGTGCATTCATCAATCTATATCTATACTTGAGTGATAGAACACGTGCATTCAAACATCTTTATCTATACTGGGATGATAGAACACGTGAATTTGTCAATCTATACCTATACTGGGGTGATAGAACACTTGCATTCAAACATCTCTATCTATACTGGGGTGATAGAACACGTGCATTCATCAATCTATATCTATACTGGGGTGATAGAACACGTGCATTCATCAATCTATATCTATACTGGGGTGATAGAACACGTGCATTCATCAATCTATACCTATACTGGAGTGATAGAACACGTGCATTCATCAATCTATATCTATACTGGGGTGATAGAACACGTGCATTCATCAATCTATATCTATACTGGGGTGATAGAACACGTGCATTCATCAATCTATATCTAAACTGGGGTGATAGGACACGTGCATTCATCAATCTATATCTATACTGGAGTGATAGAACACGTGCATTCATCAATCTATACCTATACTGGAGTGATAGAACACGTGCATTCATCAATCTATATCTATACTGGAGTGATAGAACACGTGCATTCATCAATTTATACCTATACTGGAGTGATAGAGCACGTGCATTCATCAATCTATATCTATACTTGAGTGATAGAACACGTGCATTCATCAATCTATATCTATACTGGGGTGATAGAACACGTGCATTCAATCATCTTTATCTATACTGGAGTGATAGAACACGTGCATTCAAACATCTATATCTATACTGGAGTGATAGAACACGTGCATTTGTCAATCTATACCTATACTGGAGTGATAGAACACGTGCATTCATACATCTATACCTATACTGGGATGATAGAACACGTGCATTTGTCAATCTATACCTATACTGGAGTGATAGAACACGTGCATTCATCAATCTATATCTATACTTGAGTGATAGAACACGTGCATTCATCAATCTATATCTATACTGGGGTGATAGAACACGTGCATTCAAACATCTTTATCTATACTCGAGTGATAGAACACGTGCATTCAAACATCTATATCTATACTGGAGTGATAGAACACGTGCATTTGTCAATCTATACCTATACTGGAGTAATAGAACACGTGCATTCATCAATCTATATCTATACTTGAGTGATAGAACACGTGCATTCATACATCTATATCTATACTGGAGTGATAGAACACGTGCATTTGTCAATCTATACCTATACTGGAGTGATAGAACACGTGCATTCATCAATCTATATCTATACTGGGGTGATAGAACACGTGCATTCAAACATCTTTATCTATACTGGGGTGATAGAACACGTGCATTCATCAATCTATACCTATACTGGAGTGATAGAACACGTGCATTCACCAATCTATATCTATACTGGGGTGATAGAACACGTGCATTCATCAATCTATATCTATACTGGGGTGATAGAACACGTGTATTCAAACATCTTTATCTATAATGGAGTGATAGAACACGTGCATTCATCAATCTATATCTATACTGGGGTGATAGAACACGTGCATTCATCAATCTATATCTATACTGGGGTGATAGAACACGTGCATTCATCAAGCTATATCTATACTGGGGTGATAGAACACGTGCATTCATCAATCTATATCTATACTGGGGTGATAGAACACGTGCATTCATCAATCTATATCTATACTGGAGTGATAGAACACGTGCATTCAAAGATCTATATCTATACTGGGATGATAGAACACGTGCATTCATCAATCTATATCTATACTGGGGTGATAGAACACGTCAATTCAAAGATCTATATCTATACTGGAGTGATAGAACACGTGCATTTGTCAATCTATACCTATACTGGAGTGATAGAACACGTGCATTCACCAATCTATATCTATACTTGAGTGATAGAACACGTGCATTCATCAATCTATATCTATACTGGGGTGATAGAACACGTGCATTCAAACATCTTTATCTATACTGGAGTGATAGAACACGTGCATTCATCAATCTATATCTATACTGGGGTGATAGAACACGTGCATTCAAACATCTTTATCTGTACTGGAATAATAGAACACGTGCATTCAAAGATCTATATCTATACTGGGGTGATAGAACACGTGCATTCATCAATCTATACCTATACTGGAGTGATAGAACACGTTCATTCATCAATCTATATCTATACTTGGGTGTTAGAACACGTGCATTCATCAATCTATATCTATACTGGAGTGATAGAACACGTGCAATCAAACATCTTTATCTATACTGGAGTGATAGAACACGTGCATTCAAACATCTTTATCTATACTGGAGTGAAAGAACACGTGCATTCAAACATCTTTATCTATACTGGGGTGATAGAACACGTGCATTCATCAATCTATACCTATACTGGAGTGATAGAACACGTGCATTCATCAATCTATATCTATACTTGAGTGATAGAACACGTGCATTCAAACATCTTTATCTATACTGGGGTGATAGAACACGTGCATTCATCAATCTATATCTATATTGGGGTGATAGAACACGTGCATTCATCAATCTATATCTATACTGGGGTGATAGAACACGTGCATTTATCAATCTATATCTATACTGGGGTGATAGAACACGTGCATTCATCAATCTATACCTATATTGGAGTGATAGAACACGTTCATTCATCTATCTATATCTATACTGGGGTGATAGAACACGTGCATTCATCAATCTATATTTATACTGGGGTGATAGAACACGTGCATTCATCAATCTATATCTATACTGGGGTGATAGGACACGTGCATTCATCAATCTATATCTATACTGGAGTGATAGAACACGTGCATTCATCAATCTATACCTATACTTGAGTGATAGAACACGTGCATTCATCAATCTATATCTATACTGGAGTGATAGAACACGTGCATTCATCAATCTATACCTATACTGGAGTGATAGAACACGTGCATTCATCAATCTATATCTATACTTGAGTGATAGAACACGTGCATTCATTAATCTATATCTATACTGGGGTGATAGAACACGTGCATTCAATCATCTTTATCTATACTGGAGTGATAGAACACGTGCATTCAAACATCTATACCTATACTGGAGTGATAGAACACGTGCATTTGTCAATCTATACCTATACTGGAGTGATAGAACACGTGCATTCATACATCTATACCTATATTGGGATGATAGAACACGTGCATTTGTCAATCTATACCTATACTGGAGTGATATAAAACGTGCATTCATCAATCTATATCTATACTTGAGTGATAGAACACGTGCATTCATCAATCTATATCTATACTGGGGTGATAGAACACGTGCATTCAAACATCTTTATCTATACTCGAGTGATAGAACACGTGCATTCAAACATCTATATCTATACTGGAGTGATAGAACACGTGCATTTGTCACTCTATACCTATACTTGAGTGATAGAACACGTGCATCTATACATCTATATCTATACTGGGGTGATAGAACACGTGCATCTATACATCTATATCTATACTTGAGTGATAGAACACGTGCATCTATACATCTATATCTATACTGGGGTGATAGAACACGTGCATTCATCAATCTATATCTATACTGGGGTGATAGAACACGTGCATTCATCAATCTATACCTATACTGGAGTGATAGAACACGTGCATTCATCAATCTATATCTATACTGGGGTGATAGAACACGTGCATTCATCAATCTATATCTATACTGGGGTGATAGAACACTTGCATTCATCAATCTATATCTATACTGGGGTGATAGGACACGTGCATTCATCAATCTATATCTATACTGGAGTGATAGAACACGTGCATTCATTAATCTATACCTATACTGGAGTGATAGAACACGTGCATTCATCAATCTATATCTATACTGGAGTGATAGAACACGTGCATTCATCAATCTATACCTATACTGGAGTGATAGAACACGTGCATTCATCAATCTATATCTATACTTGAGTGATAGAACACGTGCATTCATGAATCTATATCTATACTGGAGTGATAGAACACGTGCATTCAATCATCTTTATCTATACTGGAGTGATAGAACACGTGCATTCAAACATCTATACCTATACTGGAGTGATAGAACACGTGCATTTGTCAATCTATACCTATACTGGAGTGATAGAACACGTGCATTCATACATCTATACCTATACTGGGATGATAGAACACGTGCATTTGTCAATCTATACCTATACTGGAGTGATAGAAAACGTGCATTCATCAATCTATATCTATACTTGAGTGATAGAACACTTGCATTCATCAATCTATATCTATACTGGGGTGATAGAACACGTGCATTCAAACATCTTTATCTATACTCGAGTGATAGAACACGTGCATTCAAACATCTATATCTATACTGGAGTGATAGAACACGTGCATTTGTCAATCTATACCTATACTTGAGTGATAGAACACGTGCATTTGTCAATCTATACCTATACTGGAGTGATAGAACACTTGCATTCATCAATCTATATCTATACTTGAGTGATAGAACACGTGCATTCATCAGTCTATATCTATACTGGGGTGATAGAACACGTGCATTCAAACATCTTTATCTATACTGGAGTGATAGAACACGTGCATTCATACATCTATATTTATACTGGAGTGATAGAACACGTGCATTCATACATCTATATCTATAATGGAGTGATAGAACACGTGCATTCATACATTTATATCCATAATGGAGTGATAGAAATCGTGCATTTATTCATCTTTATCTATACTGGAGTGATACAAAAACGAGCATTCATACATCTATATCTGTAGTGGAGTGATAGAACACGTGCATTCATACATCTATATCTATACTGGAGTGATAAAACACATGCATTAATACATCTATACCTATGCTGCATTGATAAAACACGTGCATTCATACATCTTTATCCATACTGGAGTGATATAACACATGCATTCATACTTCTATATCCATACTGGAGTGACAGAACACGTGCATTCATACATCTTAATCCATACTGTGGTGATAGAACACGTGCATTCATACATATATATTCATTCTAGTGAGATATAACACGTGCATCCATACATCAATATATATACTGGAGTGATAGAACACGTGCATCCATACATCTATATCTATACTGGAGTGATAGAACACGTGCATCCATACATCTATATCTATACTGGAGTGATAGAACACGTGCATTCATACATATATACCCATAATGGAGTGATAGAACACGTGCATTCATACATCTATATTTATACTGGGATGATAGAATACGTGCATTCATACATCTATGTCAATACTGGAGTGATAGAACACGTGTTTTCATACATCTTTATCTATACCCTGTGTCACGATCTGTAAACGAACCAGTCCAGCTTTTTTTAGATCAAAATAATTTAAATTACATATTAACATTCATTCACAAGCAGTGTTAATACGTTCAAATATGCTACATTGCTGAACTGTCCAGCCGGTTTATTGGATTAAGAAAGTAATGGTTGGAAGGAACATCAGCTAAATAGTTTGTGGTTGGTTTCATTACAGCAACTGTGGCATTTCGAGCAGTAATGAGCTCCTTAGAGAAATAACGCAAATGGTGTCTTCATCTCCAGTAAACATATAGCCTATTCAATTTTGGCTTCATCGTTACAACTTGCATGTTTTTCGTCCTTCTTTGTTCGTTTTATGGTGATGATTTTAGGCAGCCAATGTGCATTGTTAAATAACGTTTGTTGACCAATTTATAATATCGTATTATTCTTAGTAACGTATCTGATAAATTTAACTAACGCAATTCTCTATGCGTCTGTTCTATATTAAACTCAATATAGGATGTACATGCTTATTGTATGACGGGATTGTTTCTAAAAAAAATCTGTTTGCAAGCACATGCTGTTCATTAGCAGGTGACACAAAAATCTCCAACGGCAAAATATACCGGGAGGGCTCGGACTGTTGTGCATTGACCACTTTCCAATTTTGACTCACAAATTAGTTCTTCATAATGTTTGAGAGGGAAGTTGTTTTAATAAGAGTCGTGCAAAAATGCACAAAAAGAACAATACAAGTACTCGTATATGAACGACCTTGTATGACCATCAATATGACAATAAAGCACATACACGTAATTAGTAAGTATTTTATTTTACAGAAACAAAATAATTTAGCAATTACGATCTGTTAACGCATTTCAGCGTTGAATTGTTTATAGTACACAAGCTTGAACACATCAAGTCAAGTTTCAAGGACAGGCCCAGTAGCAGACAGATACACTTATAATCGTGTTAACGGTGCACTCTCACCCCCGCCCCCCGCCCCCCCCCCCCCCTCCAGAATAAGGAGTACTACAGTTAATACAGTTAATACAATTGTTTTTATTTACCGAACAGAATGAATTCATATCGAATGGTTCTTTTGAAGGCAATCTAATTCATCAGAGGTTTGATAACGATGGTGGTGTGCATAACATCATCACTCTTGTGTACGCGAATGTATGGAGGATACCGTACCTAATTAAATGATGTTCTTTTAAATCGCCCGCCATCTTCCGATCGTGTTCGGAAATTGCTATGTTTCATAATGTATGCCAGCCGGAAATCATAAAGCGAAACGACAACACACACGAACACTAATACGCAAACAGGAATATATTGTGTTTTTAGCTCACCTGTCACATAGTGACAAGGTGAGCTTTTGTGATCACAATTTGTCCGGCGTCCGTCGTCCGTCCGTCAGTCCGTCCGTCCGTCCGTCCGTCCGTAAACTTTTACTTTAAACGACATCTCCTCATAAACCGCCGTGCCAATTTCATCCAAACTTCACAGGAATGTTCCTTGGGTGGTCCCCTTTGAAAATTGTTCAAAGAATTGAATTCCATGCAGAACTGTGGTTGCCATGGCAACGGAAAGGAAAAACTTTAAAAATCTTCTTCTCCCAAACCACAAGGCTTAGGCCGTTGGTACATGGTAAGTAGGATCACCAAATGGTCCTCTACCAAGATTGTTCAAATTATGGCCCTTGGGTCAAAATTGGCCCCGCCCCGGGGGGTCATGGGTTTTCTCTATATGTTTATAGTGAAAACTTAAAAAATCTTCTCCTCTAAACTTACTTGGCCTAGAGCTTAGATATTTGTCATAATTTATCGTCTAGTGGACCTCTACAAAGTTTGTTCAAATTATGGCCTTGGGGTCAAAATTGGCCCCGCCCCGGGGGGTCATGGGTATACTTGATATGTTTATAGTTAAAACTTCAAAAATCTTCTCCTCTTATCTTACTTGGACTAGAGCTTTGATATTTGGTATGATTCATCGTCTAGTAGACCTCTACAAAGATTGTTCAAATTATGGCCCTGGGGTCAAAATTGGCCCCGCCCCTGGGTGGTCACGGGTTTTCTCTATATGTTTATAGTAAAAAAATCAAAAATCTCCTCTGAACTTACGTTGCTTAGAGCTTAGATATATGGCATGATTCATTGTCTAGTGGACCTCTACAAAGATTGTTCAAATTATGGCCTTGGGGTCAAAATTGGCCCCGCCCCGGGGGGTTAGGGTATTCTCTATATGTTTATAGTTAAAACTTCAAAAATCTTCTCCTCTGAACTTACTTGGACTAGAGCTTAGATATTTGGCATGATTCATCGTCTAGTGGACCTCTACAAAGAGTGTTCAAATTATGGCCTTGGGGTCAAAATTGGTCCCGCCCCCTTGGGGGGTCATGGGTTTTCTCTATATGTTTATAGTGAAAACTTCAAAAATCATCTCCTCTGAACTTACGTGGCTTAGAGCTTAGATATTTGGCATGATTCATCGTCTAGTGGACCTCTACAAAGTTTGTTCAAATTATGGCCCTGGAATCAAAATTGGCCACACCCCGGGGCTGATGGGTTTTCTCTATATGTGTTATAGTGAAAACTTAAAAAATCTTCTCCGAACTCACAAAGACAAGTAACGTCTTAATTTAAACTGGATAACATATTTAGTACACATACCAATTTTCAATATGGGCCACATACAACAATTAATAACAAATATATATATATATATATATATATATATATATATATATATATATATATATATATATATATATATATATATATATACACACACACACGTAAAATCAAGTAGTGACAAGAGCTTAGATATTTGGCATGATATATCATCTAGTTGACTTGTACCAATATTGTTCAATCTTTGGCCCTGGGGTCAAAAAATGGCCCCACCCGGGCGGTCATGGATTTCCTTATTAGCTCACCTGTCACATAGTGACAAGGTGAGCTTTTGTGATCACAATTTGTCCGGCGTCCGTCCGTCGTCCGTCCGTCCGTCCGTCCGTAAACTTTTACTTCAAACGACATCTCCTCATAAACCGCTTAGCCAATTTCATCCAAACTTCACAGGAATGTTCCTTGGGTGGTCCCCTTTGAAAATTGTTCAAAGAATTGAATTCCATGCAGAACTCTGGTTGCCATGGCAACGGAAAGGAAAAACTTTAAAAATCTTCTTCTCCAAAACCACAAGGCCTAGAGCCTTAATATTTGGTATATAGCATCATATAGTGGTCCTCTACCAAAATTGTTAAAACTATCCCCCTGGGGTCAAAAATGGCCCCGCCCCGGGGGTCACTTGTTTTACATAGACTTATATCGGGAAAAAATTAAAAATCTTCTTCTCAAAAACCACAACGCCTAGAACCTTGAAAATTGGTATGTGTCATCATGTAGTGGTCCTCTACAAAATTTGTTCAAATTATTCTCCTGGGGTCAAAAATGGCCCCGCCCCAGGGGTCACTAGTTTTATTACATAGTGTTATATAGTAAATCTTTAAAAATCTTCTTCTCCGAAACTGTAAGGCCCAGGGCTTAGATATTTGGTATACAGCATCATCTAGTGGACCTCTACCAGATTTGTTCAAATTATTGCCACAGGGTCAAAATTGACCCCGCCTAGGGGGTCCTTGTTTTTACGTAGTGTTATATAGTAAATCTTTAAAAATATTCTTCTCCAGAACCGTAAGGCCAGGAGCTTAGATATTTGGTATACAACATCATCCTGTGGACCTTTATCAAAGTTGTTCAAATTATTGCCACAGGGTCAAAATTGGCCCCGCCCTGAAAGTTATTTGTTTTTATATAGTCTTATATAATAAAACTTTAAAAATCCTCTTCTCCAAAATATAAGACCTAGAGCTTTCATATTTGGTATATAGTGTTACCTAGTGGACCTACACCAAAGGTATTCAAATTATTGTCCCGGGGTCAAATTGGCCTTGCTCAGGGGTCATTTGTTTTTACATTGTCTTGTCACTTAAACATCTTTTCCTCTGAAAGTAAAGGTCAGAATGACTCCATACTTGATATGTAGCATCCTTACATGGTCCTCTCTCAACTTTGTTCAAATGGTTTTGTTTGGCCCCTTTTAGGGGTCACCAGAGCAAAAAAAAGAAAAACCTTTAAACAACTTGATCTTATTAACTGCTTGATGGATCTTCAAGTGTGAAGCATCCTAGCATGGCCTCTGTCAGGTCTTTTCAAATAATTTTGTTTGGTCCCTTTTAAGGGCCACCAGAGCTAAAATTAGTAAAAAAAACTTAACATTTTCTTCGCATGAACCCCTTGATAGATCTTCAGCAAATTTGGTTTGAAGTGTCCTTGCATGGACCTCTCTTAAATTTGTTCACATAATTTTGTTTGGCCCGGTTGCCATGGCAACCTAAAGGAAAATGTCAACAATTGGTTATAATCATCTTCTTCTCCTAAAACGCTTTGACAATTTTGATGAAACTTCATAGGAATGATCCTTGGTTGGTGCTTTTTCAAAATTGTTCAAAGAAATTAATTCCATGTAGAACTCTGGTTGACATGGCAACCTAAAGGAAAAGTGTCAACAATTGGTTACAATCATCTTCTTCTCCTAAACCCCTTGGACAATTTTGATGAAACTTCATAGGAATGATCCTTGGTTGGTGCTTTTTCAAAATTGTTCAAAAAAATTAATTCCATGCAGAACTCTGGTTGCCATGGCAACCTGAAGGAAAATATAGGCTGTCGTGTCCGCGCTGTGACTTTCTCTTATATGGACAGATTTTAAAATGACTTGCCATATGTTTTCGACATACCAAGACAGCGTGTCGTGTGCAAGACCCATGTCCCTACCTCTAAGGTGAAAGATACACTAAGTGTTTATTCACAATGGAATGCTGAATATGAGGACATAAAGAGTGTTGGCTGTCATTTAGTATGATTGTTTTTTTCTTTGCTCAGAGGCAATTTAATATAACTTGCAATATGTATTTGACACATAAAGGCTAGATCAACTTTTTATGTACTTGTTCATAGATCAATATCACATTGGGGGCATTTGTCACATACTTTGACAGCTCTTGTTCAATATTCTTTGAGAAACAAGCTATGTTAAACTCTTTTACTCAGGTGAGCGATTTAGGGCCATCATGGCCCTCTTGTTTATTATTATTATACTCATGCAGTTATATCAGAGAAGTAAGACTTGGCGTTGCTATTTCTAAATATTACGTTGACTTTCGTGAGCCCAAGTGAATCACATTCGAACATGTCAGAAAGAATCACCAGTTCATGTTCGGTTCTAGCTGTCTTGCGGTTCGTCAGTAAAGCAATATGTAATTTGTTTAAATGCTGCGCTTGAAAATATCCCAGTAAATATAAAAATAGCGTCGGTTTATGAACTTACCACGTGGCTTTTAAATGCTAATTATAGACAGTATAAACTGGGAAATCATTGTTCGCTGTATTTAAACGGGTAAACTCAGCTGAGATAGCGACAAAATATTATTTTAGTCATGTAAGGAATGTATTAACGGACTATTAACAGTTCGTATTGCTGACTCTAGCTTGATTTGAGGAAATACTGTATTTATGTATTATACCAGGCTTGGCTATGACTCTCATATCCCCAGCTAGTAAGTAATAGCCTGACATGTTATTTAATCATAATTTAAATTAAAAAATAACATCATGACAAATACTTTGAAAATTTATCAATTTTGGCCGATAGTTTGCATTAAACTTACATGTAGCTTTTTAGTAAAGAAGTACTCATATTACCTGGTTGCAGCTGCACATTTTTACGAGAAGTATTAACATTAATGAACTTACCGTAGAAATATTTTCTTTACACAAATTTAAAGACTTCTTTACTAAGCTTATATGAAAATTGATGGGGCAACATGACAATTCATGGAATTATGATTCTATTTTTTATAGTAAATATATATGCTATCTCAGGTCACATGAATGGTTTCCTTTTAATTTATAAGAGATGTATTCTTATGAATCCAATCATTGATATTTTCACTATCATTACTTACAGATGACTTTATTTCAGTAATATTTTGAACATTGTTTCTTTCTGTTCTGAGATTAAACTTTGGAGAACCAGAAGATATTGAAGGGGGTAACATATGACAAGAATTGGATTGTGATATAAACAACACAAAACAAAACCCTCTTTAAATCACCCCATTCAAATTGGAATCCAATCTCTATTACATCCAGATAATGATTTTTTTGGCATGTTATGATTTTAATTCGAGGTAACATTCTCCTTTCGAATTCTAAATATGTCTGAGTGGTTTAACTATTTTATCACTGACAGTTGACATTTGAACATAACACACAGTCAAACAAATAAATTGACATAATTGTTTATTAACATGTGTCTAAGGTGGTAAACAAATATCTTTCATGTTATTAATCATCAAATGCCACATAAAAAATGGTTATCGACATGACATAAAAATACCCATTGAAGAAATGTGAAACGGTTGAAATGAAAACATTTCCGGAATATCGCGAAACTATATGATGTAGTTTAGGCGTTCGCTAATGTAATATGCATTATTTTTGCTGTTGGTAGCGAATCAATCAACACCAAAGAATGACAAATCAGACGAATAATACTGTAATAATTCCACGTTTTTACAACTCTAGCATGTGTTTTAGGTGAGATTTTTGTTCGACCTTCACATTTTCATTCCCACTCCCTATTGTACAGTAGGCTAAAGAAAAACATAAAAACGAAAACAGGTACTTACTGCTGAGCGACAGGAGCAGACTTTTTTTAAAATTCAACCAAAATCCCCGTAAAATACCGTGATCTTATTATGTTATAAAATATTTAAGGAAGGTAAACACTTCCTTAACTTCTTCAAACGATCTTATTTGAAATCTCAGATTCTTGAACTTACTAAGTCCAAATCTTAGAATCTGGTAGAATTGAGGACCAATCTAAGAACAAAACGACCAATCTAAGGATGAAACCAATCTAAGATACATATTGAATACGGCCCCAGGAAAGGTTTGTATATGGGCATTTATTTAATGTCGTAACAATAATACACATCATTTGTATAAACAAGGTAAATGTTGATGACTTATCTGGCGGCCAAAACCGCCAAAAGAGAAATGCTGCCAGACATCGATTGTGGGAACAGCTGATGCTTAGTGCATTTTAGTAGCAATATGCCAAGAAAAACGTTTGATAAAATACAATAATAAGGTTGAATTTATAAAAAAAATCTTCCTTTATTTTGATTTTATTTGTCAACCATTTACTTTTAATCCCTGCCAAAACAAGTTTTCCATCGAGAGCAAATCAATAACTGTGTTGTTTATGTGACATGATATAACTATGGGGGCAAATATACCCCACTTCAAGACTCCCCGATGGTAAATCTCGTTAAACAATAGTCGCTTTGATAAAAGATTCAGCGTGTACTTTTAGGAAACAATCATCTGTTTCGTAACTAATGTAGGTCTTTATTTAAGTATGAAGGTCAAACGTTTTGAGAAACGGACAGTGACCAGTAAAAACAACGACCATGTGTGTACAACAAAGTTAGTTATGTATTTATTTCTCCCGGAGTTGCAAAATCGAATATCCCTGTCAACAATGATATTATTTGAAGAAACTAATAAATGAGACTGTCGCTGAACCAGACACAATTTATCTTTATCATAATATTATATTATTAGTCTATGCCTGCCTATCCCGTTTCCATCGGTTGAGCAATTTTCGTTTTCATTGGTGATATTCCATTAGATTACGTCTGTCAGTTGTATCCATCAAAATGGCCATCTTAATTTGCATAACAAAAATGTAAGAATTATAATACAATGAAGTTGGACGCGGTCTTCGGGCGGCCTGTCTAATACAGAGATAAATATTGCAACAGAACACAGAAGACATCCTCACTTGCACACACGCACCAAACACATCAGGAAACGGAATTCACTTCGATTTTTATACCATTAAGGTCCTTATACTGTATGCCATCGGAACAATTACTCAAGGATAAACATTAATCACAGTAGAGAAAAAAGCTGAGCGATTCCATACATTCATAGAAATAAACCTGCCAAAATATCCACATTGTATAACCTTCTCGTAATTCACACATCAAATGAAAGTTTCTACTTTATCTTCATTTCATTTCTTGTTACAGTTGTAAGACATAAATAGTGTGTACTGGAATCTTGCATAATTACTACAAGATTATATATATGTATATATTTTATTAAGATATGTCCTCGGGTTATCAGATGAATGGGAGGAGATTATTTCATTAGTTAGTGATACCCGCACGTGCAGGAATAAGTCAACTAGGTATTTTGTGATACAGTAATATTTACATAGTTAAACAAATGACACAAATATAGTGATTTGCAAATTGATAAGAAGCATCCTGCACGTGTAAGGAATATTTTTGAAAGGTAGAATTTGGTTGATCCTTTTTGTTTTTAAATCGGTATAATGTAACAATCAGTCCATGGCTTGGGGAAATATCCAGTATTTAAGATGCAATAACTGTTATTATTGAAGATGTGTACATACATGTACATATGAAGTGTATTTTCGTTGACTTTATATATTCGTTGCATATTGTCCGATGGACTTGAAGCTTTATCACGTTTATATTTATTAATAATATTTTCCACTTCTTTTTTTCACTCATTGGTGAATTGAGAGTTTCTTCCTCATTATCAATATTAATGTTTAACTATTCAGTATTTGGGAAGCCATTCTCGATATAGAGATTATTTGAGAATAAAAAACCCGTTAAACTCTTTAACCCTATGTGTTTCGCCATTGGTCTTGTTTTAAAGACTTTTTAACAAGAAAAAAACTCGGCCGTGATAAAACAGCGGAATGAGGTTTTGCAAAATGGTTACAATCCTCGACATGTATTAGAGATATTTGGTTTAATTTGATGTTTGGTTATTATTGAGTCAGTGCAGCATTTTGAAAGGAATATTATGAACATGCATTTAAAGTAATACATAGTATACCAATGCTTGACTAAACACTGTTATTCTTCAATATAGAAACGTTATCACCCCTAAAATATTACAGAACACCGTATGCTGCATTAACAATAGATCTTAAAGCATTAGGAAGAAAAACAAAACAGGACCGTATTACACAAAAAATCAAGTCCGAAAATTATCAATGTATACTATTTTTCGCGTTTTACTCGTTGTGCTTATTCATAAAAGATGATCTGTCTTACTTATCCAGCTTTGGAAGTTTTGTATTAAATAGACATTTTAAATTCGAATTGGTCAATTGCCGCTTAGAACATTGTGTCCGCCATGTTGGATTTCCGGAAGTCAAAAGAGCTGAACATATCAGTGTGGATTATGCTTTATCAAGAACGGGCTCCAGTGAAAGTTGTTCACTTCTGGGGCCATATTACAGAAGCATCTTAAGGTAAGATTTTACCTTTTCTTTAAATTCAACTGTTTTAAATTACACAGGTAGAAAGTGTTATGCATAGTGTCGATTCTGCAATTAAAATATGGACACTGAAGTTTTCAAAAATGAAAAATTCATTTTAAAGAATCATTTTTTTTTGCAGGTTCATAACATTTCCAAATATTATACTTAAGTTAAAATATGTTAGAAATTACTTAAGATGCTTCTGTAATACGGACGCTGGAATGTTATCCATCTACTGTGAATGTTGTTGAAATGCTTGTATGTAAAATATATATTTCACTGGAGTGATAACAGTTCACAGAGATAAGTTTAGCTCAATTGTACAATATGTAAACATTCATTGCAGGATCAAAAACGTAAGTGTGTGCCTTTGGGCTCCCCGTTCTCATTTTGTGTTGTAATAATCCCCAGTCTGAGTCTGAGCCCGGAAGTCTTTGATTTTCAAATCACCAAGGGCCTATAAATTGTTGTTTCTTTTATATTTTTGATATTCACAGAGGTTTTGGTTTCGGTGCCGTGAAAGGCCATAAAAGGCCGTCCCTTACTCAAGTGTTATGTTGTTATAATTCTCAACCATTAATCAGAATTAATTATAAATAGTATTATAGTATAATTATAAACATTATTATATACATAGTGAAATATATAATTCCCAGAAGTCAACAAGTGAGTCTCCAGTAGTTTTAATTTTATAACATCGTGTGCCTCCAAACAGGGTTGACATCCGGGCTTGTCCCTGTAGTTTTCGCCCTATAGTTGTAGTGTGTTCACGTTTATTAATTGTTTGCTCTTAATAAACAAAGTTGGCATTTGTGTGCTATTGAATCCACAAAAAAACATTAAGTCCTCAGCATGGATGATGACGAACGAGTCAGTTTCTGAGAGTGTCGTTTTCGAGAGTCAAAAAGAAACATTCCATTGTTGGCTTGAATTTACATTCGTTGTTCTAACTGACTAAGATAGTGTTTTCAGTAGTCG
This sequence comes from Mya arenaria, assembly GCF_026914265.1. Classification (NCBI taxonomy): domain Eukaryota; kingdom Metazoa; phylum Mollusca; class Bivalvia; order Myida; family Myidae; genus Mya; species Mya arenaria. The sequence continues at coordinate 36,348,412 of NC_069124.1, forward strand.
TGGGACCATATTATGAAGCCATGTCTGTTAAATTGTAAATATGCAATTCTTAACTACGCGTTGTACTTATTGAAAGCGATGGGCGATTTCTCAAAGCTATTGGCGAATTAATTACCGATTAAAAATATCAAACGAACGTTCCAAGTGGTTTAGATATGTTCTGAAATTAATACTAATCTGATCAGGGATCACGCTTTTGAAATCAAAATGTTAACGACGTTGAACAGCGCTGTTAAATCAAAGCGCTGAAAGCGCTGAGGAACGGTGGCCCCGAGAGAGTAAGCAATTTTTAGCTCTACTGGCCAAAGTCATGTGTACGTAGTATGTGCGTCCGTGCGTCTGTAAACAATTCATTTTAACACGATACAGCCTTCAGTTTTGATTGTATCTTGATGAAACCTGTACAGGTTCTACATATTCATTAGAGCTTGGTTCCTTTCGAAAACCAGATCCGCCCATGCATGCCTAGATTATGGGCCTTGATAGTATAAAAAATCCTGTTAACAATAACTCGTGAACACGATACATCCTTCATTTTTAATTGTATCTCGATGAAACTTGTACACTATCTACATATCCATAAGAGCTTGGTTCCTTTCGAAAACCAGCCTGATCCGCCCATGCATGCCTAGATTATGGGCCTTGAAATGATTAGATTATGGGCCTTGATAGTAAAGAAAAATGCCATGGTGTAATAAATGCTTGCGAACATGATACAGTCTTCAGTTTTGAGTATTCAAATACCCATAAGGGGTTGGTTCTTTTCGAAAACAGTGATGTTGACCATACAACCCCAGCCAGTAGAGCATAGGCTTTTTGAGCCTCCTGTTTAAGTTATGACCGGAATTTCAAAATCGAATTGATAGGAACACACAGGGAAGTTGAGAGGTGGGGTTCATATGTTTTACAACAACGTACGAGTTGACAGGCTTCACTTTTATTAGGCAAGAAATATACATATAGAACATATATACAGTGTAAGATTAAAGTGGGGTATGTAGAATATTTTTGAACATTTTAGGATTGGGACGTTTGTTATTTCGAAGTAGTTGAAAGGGAAATATAGACACACGAGTTGATATGAAATGTATGTCATTGCGTATGTTAATGCAGTAAGCATGCATAATTTGGTCATTTTTAAAACTCATCCAGGCATGTATGCTGAAAGATGTTAATATTGTTCCCAAGGGATAAGTTTCACATTAGCAAAGAACATCATGGTAATGTTGAAAAATTGATATGAAAATACCATCTGTATGCAGACAGAACATGGAAACGAACAACATAGCAAATGAAAATTGTTTTGTACAAACGAGTAGTAAAATGTTTATTTACATATCAGAATGAACGTAAAGTAGTAATACATTCCGTAAATGTCTGTGTTGGAAATATGTATGTGAGCAAACTATGCATGTTTTGATGAGGTTGGCAATAAACACATGTGTAAATGCACATGCAATATGTATTAACATTATCAACATATACATTGAAAGGACATGTACAACTGTATGAATAAAACATTTATGTGTTATCAGTCTCCATGCACCATTTTCAATAAAAGTTTAGTATAAAGCAGCAACTGGTAAAAAATATGGTCATTGCAGCATTGCTATATTATGACACAGTGCAATTGCAAGCATGTTTAATTGTGGAATACGAACTAGGGCATTGTTAAAAATAGGAAAGGACACTTTTGAAATTGTTGTGCATTGCACAAGTATACATGTCAATCAAGAAATGTTATAAAATTTCCAGTTATGCTGAGGGACAAAGTTGTGATTGAATTTTAACCAAAAAAAAACACAGAAAAGGGCAATAACTCTGTAATTTGCTGAAATAATTTAATGATTATGTACACTGAACTCCTGCTCATTGTGCTGTACCATTGTATAAAGTTTTATGACATTCCGTCCGGTATTTTTCAAGTTATGCTCCGGACAAGAAAAATTGACAGCAAAAAAACAAACAAATAAAGGGCCAAAACTCAGTAATACGCTAAAGCAGAGTTATGGTTCTTGAACACTGCAATTCCTCTCATTGTACATTACCATTGTATGAAGTTCAAGTGAATTCCATCCAGTAGTTTTCAAGTTATACTGCGAACAAATCAAGTAACAAAAGGCAATAACTCAGTAATAAGCAAAAATGGAGTTATGGTTATTATACACTTTACTTCCTCTCATTATGTTCTACTATTGTATGTAGTTTAATCCAATTCTATCCAGTAGTTTTAAGTTATGCTCCGGACAAGGTAAATTGCAACGGACAGACTGACAAACCGACAGACCAACTGACCACAGGGTGACTCCAATATACCCCCTTCAAACTTCGTTTGTCGGGGTGTATAATGAGTAAGAGCTAAGCATTGTTAATGTTAATAAAGACTTGGATTGTTTGTCATTATTCAGTAAGTACATGTATACATCGAAATTGGCTGATGAAATGAACAGAGCATCCAAAAAGTTTATGGCCAGTTTGTGGTACATCTCGTATTCAAAACAAGTAACAGTTTGTGTGCTCCTCCTCATAGTGATTGCCATGGCAACAGGGCAATGGTCCATTTATAACGTCTGAATGTTCATTAGGATAGTGGCTTGAAGGCATGTTACATCACAGCTGAATATCGGGGTACATCAAAGCTGAGTACATCAAAGCTGAGTTCATCAATACCAAAAATGATGGCGTAGACTTCCTGAAGGCTTCAGTTTTCTGGAAGTACATGTACCACATACATAATCATTAATATTCATTGTGAAGTAGGAAGTGATTATGCACCAGTCAATTGTAACCACGGCCCCCCAGGTGGTGTAGGGGTATACCGGGGATAGCCGTGGGAAAGGGCTGTGTTTTTACTTTCAAGGTGGCCCCGCAGTGCCGGGTGACTGCGGTGGTTTTGTGTTCAGGCCAAATATAGCAGGAAATTGGCCTTATCTAGGGTCCCTTGGTTGCGGGGGCATTTAGGGTGGGTTTTACCAGCAATTGATAAGTAGCCAAGTTAAAGAGCAGACACAGCCACATTGAAATATGAAAAAAAAAATGCATAGGAGGTAACGGAATTGCGTATAACACATACGGATATGAGCCATTTCATGTTTGATAAGCACTAAGGTGACGGAATTGCGTATAACACATACGGATATGAGCCATTTCATGTTTGATAAGCACTAAGGTGAGGGAATTGCATAGGAGGTAATAGAAATGCATAGGACACATAGGCAGTGATAGCAACTACTACATGCTCATTTAATGAGCATGAAGGTGACAGAATTTCATATCAATTCAAGACAATGGAAAGGGCAAATAAAATACTGATTGAATGGTGAATGAACTTAATTGAACTAAACTGATACATTAAAATCTCAGTATCATGCAAAGGGATCTCGAACGTTATCACATTCAACTAATCTCACAAAAATTGGTATGGCATACTCCAAATCATTATTATATTTTATATTAAAATGAATGGCATACCTTAATGAAATTACCTTCAAGTTTGACTTGTGGGTCATTGACAAGGCAGCTACCACTTGTACATGTTGAAGATGACGTGAAGCGTTAGCTCAAATATGAATTCCTCCATTATCACAATAATTGCTTGTTCCTCCCCTGAAGACTATGCTGGTGCATGCTATCTTCCTGAAGCAAACATTTTAAAATTCATTGCCTTATACCGCATCTTCCCCTGGCAAGCAACATAGAAGCTGGCCAAAAAGAAAGTGATGTGCTTCCAGTATTTTACATAAATTTTATCCATATCTGACGACTGAATTATTTTGTTGAAAATTTCATTTTCAACAAAGCATAAAACTTTAAAGGCTGAAATTTAATGAATAGTATGTCATGTTATATTTCATTTGAATAATGTTTAGAATTGAACCGCTATTTTTTTAACAGAAAAGGTTATGACATTTTTAGAATTGTTATATGAATATAAAAATACTATATTCCCAATTTTCTTCCTAAAGTCTGATTACATATCATCACCTTAGTGTAATAACTCATTAATTGTAAATGAAGTAGAAACAGATCAAGAGATTTTGCACTGAGGTCAGGATTTATGCATGTAAATATCACTTGAGATAGGCAGACAGACTTACTAAGCGTGTATCAGTTGAGTAATATCACATGCATGACCATAATAATTTTCAAAAAAATAAATAAAAAACAATTATTAATTTGGATGAACCATACTGATTTTAACTACAAAATAAATTCACAAAAGATGAAGCCTATGTCTAATATTAAAGCCATACCTGAACATGATACTCTCTTCTCTGCAAGGGAGGTAAGTGCTGCCTGAAGAGGCACCACCTCAACAGAGAATGGGGTGACAAGCGACTGTCCCAGATCCATATATTCCCAAGGTTCTTTATCCTAGATGCCATGAGCATATTGGTATTGTTAGTTACCACTATTTGACATCCATTGTAATATGTCCGGAGCACATCCTAATGCAAGGCCATGCTTGTGATGGAATTCTTAAACTTCAATTGGTTGTGTAGTTGGTAAGTATACAGTCTTGCATGTCACAGACAGCAAGTGTCAGTGACATTTGAGCCTTATTCTTGTCCTTAACGGACAGTCGTTCAGGTTTATTGTAGGTTGTTGTATCACTGTCATCTAACAGGTCATTTCTGGACGACATCTGAAAAAAGCATTGTGCACGGCTGATTTATTTACATGTCTTTTTAAAAAAATATTAGAAATGAGAGGAGAGACTTAGAACATAAGGCATTTTAATAACAGTAAAGATAAGTTCAAGATTTATATCAGTGAAGCAAATTAAAAATGCCTGGTGCACAATTTCATTCATGCTTGAAATCAATAAAAAATATTTTCCAACTTAAAGTTGCATCACCACAATTTCATTCATGTTTAATCAATATGAACTATTTTCCAATTTAAAATTGCATCACCACAATTTCATTCACGCTTTTAATCAATATGAAAAATTATTCAACTTAAAGTTGCATCACCACAATTTCATTCATTGTGGTAATCAATAGAAATATTATCCCACTTAAAGTTGCATCACCACAATTTCATTCATGCTTGTAATCAATATGAAATACTATCCAATTTAAAGTTGCATCCCCACAATTTCATTTATGTTTAATCAATATCAAATATTTTCCAATTTAAAGTTGCATCCCCACAATTTCATTCATGTTTAATCAATATGAAATATTTTCCAACTTAAAGTTGCATCACCACAATTTCATTCATGCTTGTAATCAATATGAAAAACTATCCAATTTAAAGTTGCATCCCCACAATTTCATTCATGTTTAATCAATATGAAATATTTTCCAATTTAAAGTTGCATCCCCATCATTTCATTCATGTTTAATCAATATGAAATATTTTCCAACTTAAAGTTGCATCACCACAATTTCATTTATGTTTAATCAATATGAAATATTTTCCAACTTAAAGTTGCATCACCACAATTTCATTCATGCTTGTAATCAATATGAAATACTATCCAATTTAAAGTTGCATCCCCACAATTTCATTCATAATAGTAATCATTATGATGTATTTTGCCCAACTTAAAGTTGCATCACCACAATCTCAATCATGATTGTAATCAATATGAAATATTATCCAACCAGAAGGTGCATCACCACAATTTGCTTAAGTAGGATTTTTTCATATAGGCAATTGTTGTTTTGGATACCCTCAAAAACATGATAATGTTTCTTTAACACAAGTCCTGTCTATGAAAGAAGTTACTCATAATTTTACAGTGCACTCTCAGGATTCAATTTTGAGTACGAGGTACAAGGGCTTGTGATCTGAATAATATGATTCTAAAGTACCATAAGATGACAAACTGTTCGTGTGTAAGTTTGTGTATATGTGGTCTAAGTATGTGCCATAGTCTGTTGTGACGGAATGAATTAACTGTTCAAGTTGCATTTTTTTCCTAAATAGTTGTGGTATTGAATGGATGGAAGAGTAATCATAATTGAAGTCGCCTAGTAAGACTATCTTTGCGTTTTCCGGTAAAAGGGCTGAAAGATTCTGCAAAAATGTTGTGTAGTTGGCAACAGAAACTGCCATTGGAGGGCAGTAGACAAATCCAATAAAAATATTGCTACCAAGGGCAGCTATTGCTATTTCAAAACATCCAAATGTGTAGACTGTCATATGTTGCACTATATTTCTATGATACACAGCAATACCATGGGCAGAATGATAATTGCTTGAACAGACCAGGTGAAACCCATCTATTTCATATTTACTAGCATCATCTGACAGGCTGCACACTCTAGTTTCAACAAATCCAAGTAGATCTGCTTGCATGAAATTGTTGTCATGTTTAATGTTTTTTATATGTTTCCTCAATGATCTGCAATTCTGGAAGCATAGCGTTATTTCTCCATGTGCCTTCAGGCTCAAGTCACGTAAACAAGGCTGTATACATCTTTCAGTTCTCAGCCTTACCATTTCTTTTGCTACATCTTGAGATACACTGATTTTTTCTTCATTCATTTTCAAAATATGTACATCAGCTAGACTTGTGACTCTACTTAATCCAACATAATGTATATGATCTACTTTTGACAAACCAAAATGCAGGACCACACCTGTCTTAATAGTGGAACCCTGGGCTTTGTGAATTGTTTTACCGGCTGACATATGAATTGGAAACTGTCTACGTGTAACCACATATGTTTTGTAGTACTGAATTGTAAAATGTCTACATGTCTCCAAAATAGGTGTCCATGATGGTTGAATGCCATCCTGATACAAATGTTTGTATCGTGTACGCCAGTTTTGACCAATTGATTTGTCATTAAACAGTACCCACACTATACTACAACGACATGAATTTTGCACCCTGAAATCAATTTTTTGAACAATGCATGTTGCACCATTGGTTATACCACCTGCAGTGTCTACATTCAGACATATTTCACTAGGTAAACCTTGTCCAAGTGTCAGTGTCTTGGAAAGATTCATTGTCTTGCTTGGATCAGATGGAATTCTAGACAAAACAGTTTCAGTCATAGACTTATTCAAATCCCCTGATATTGAATCAATTGCATCTATAACCACCAATTTAGAATCAGGCATACTGGATAGAATTGAGGTATTATGTTCAAATACATCCTTTTTCCTGCAAAACAAATGTGGCAAATCTTTCAGGTCCTTCTGATCCTGACCTTGAAGGTTAATTTGCTGCTTTATTAGTGTCTCTATATCTTCCATTGTATGCTTGCATTCTCGCAGCCTGTTCAACAGAAGGGCAAAAGCATGATCATCCTTTGATCGCATAATGGTTTTTAGCTCATAAAAGTCAAACAGATCAACCCATACATTTGATGCCATATATGAGAGTTGAGTAGAGTTGAAAAATTGAGAAAATATCCATGAACCAAAAACTGGTTTCAACTGAAACAAGTCTCCAACTGCCAGGATGCTCAAACCACCATAAGTGACAGTACGCCCCATGATTTCTTGAAGTCTCAAGTTAATGAAGTTCATCATATTCCGCCCAACCATGGAAATTTCATCAATGATCACAATCTTTAAATCATGAAAACGAGCTCACATGGTATTCAGTTGTTGCAAATCCAGAGGTTTGAAATTAAAACCTTGACTGACTGGTATACAGAAAGCAGAATGTTTTGTAGAGCCACCTATGTTATGAGCAGCTTTTCCACTGGTTGCACACAACAAAACCTTTACAGTATTTGGGTCCTGATCTCTGAGGTGATTGAAGTATTTAAGGAATGCTTGGTAAAGAGTTTGTCTTCACCTTATGGAGAATATGTTAAAAGAAGGTCTTTTGGTCAGGAATTAATTGGCGTACAGTTTCAAGATATTGATCATTCTCCATTTCATTGTGAGGCAAATTGTCATTAGCAACACGTTGTCTAGCTGCGCCTATGTCTTCCCCAATGTCATAATCTTCATAGTGAACATTCACACCAAGACCAGGATCAAAACAACCATACATATCTGTTGTTGTGTTGCCCTCTTCTGCATCAATCATATTTTGATGATGACCTTCAGGATGAACCAATACATTTGTGTTCTCATCATGATAGGTACTCTCAGAAATAAGTGTCTCATAGGCATCTGAGTCAATTTTCTCATATTGCAACATGTTCATAGATATTTGATTTATTTTGGCGCTGTAGCTTTCTTCAAATGTCTCAAAACTGTGCATTAAGTCATATACTTCATCTCGCCAATGGGTGAAGAGCATTATCTTCTCACGATAATCTTCCTCTTTATTGTCATTCAGTGCTGTACAATGACTGTAAATAACTTTTTGTTTCGAACGTTTTCTCACTTGTGTACCACATGGAAACTGTATTATTTTACTAGTAGCACTGCCCTCATCTTCAATTTCAATTCTCTCTACTTCCAAATCATCATCATGATCATAATCATAGTCTGTCTCTGGCAATTCCTCAACAATATCAGTTGATGAATATGAAGCCACTGACACATTCTTTTTTCGTTTGCACATTTCATACCAAGCTACAAAATCAGCGAGTTGTGTCCCTTGTAATGGCTGCACGTTGTTTTTTCGTGTCACAGATTTATAAAATTTAAACAAGTATGGGGATTAATATTCATCAATGGCGTATGCGGATTGGATGCTTTACACAGCCAAACAAATGTGTGAGGATTATTAAGGTTTTAGTTCTTCCAAGTGGTTTTGTGAAACTGAAAATAACTCTCAGGTTAGCCACGTGTATCTTGGCTATATTACTGGTATGTGGTGTCATTGAATCCAACCCTGACCCTCCTAAAACCGATGGCACCCGGCGAGCTGCAACCAAACAGAACAGGGGATCGGGAAGAGCTGCCGTAAGTGACCAGCAGGAAGTGTATCAAGGGGAGTCGCCCCGACCCCTAAGGCCATCCCAGGAAACACCCATTATGGAGACGCGGCAACGACGTATATCGTCATACACCACTCAGACAACAGCGCATGCACCATTAACCTCGCACACCAACGTTAACAGTTCACATGAACCTTCGCACATCATACAGGGTAATGAAAAAGGTCAGCCTAGTGAAATTTTTGATTTCCTTAAAACAATGAAAAGCGATTTAATCACTCAGAACGAACGTGTCTCTAGTGACAGTAATGCAATTAATCGCAAAATCGATGACGTTCTTACTACGGTACAGGAGCTAAAAACGGATTATCATGAACTGAAACAGGAAAACATAAAACTTAATAATCAGATGTCAGAATTACAGACCAAGCTTGATCAAATAGAAAATCAATCAAGACGCAATAATCTCAGATTCACTGGCATTCCAGGAAATATTAACGAGAGATGGGATACTACAGAACAAAAACTAAGGGAATTTCTTAATACGACATTAAAATTTGGTCAACAAGCTGAACAGTTTGAGATTGACCGTGCGCACAGAGTGAAATCAAAGGACCCTACATCATGTACAATTATAGCACGCTTCAATAAATTCAAGGACTGTCAAACTATTATTGACAAAGCAAACACTGTTTTCAAAGGTATGCGCAATCCACAATATCTAGTACAACAGGACTATAGTGACCGTGTAAAAAGACACCGGCGAATACTAGGGGAGCGAATGATCCATGAACGCCAGCAGAACAAATATGCGTCCATTCGTTATGACAAGTTGTATGTGAATGATTCTATTTACAAGTATGATGATAACAGTGATCAGATTGTTTTCATTGGTAAACGCTCATTCACAAGACCACGTGTTAGATCACCGCATGGAGATGAACCCGTTCTCGATGCGAGCAGACCATTGGCTACGATTCGGCGCGAAGACCGTGACGTTGGAGCACGTGGTCCATCAACACCAATCAGCGATGTAACGGAAAAAACCGATGATGATATTTTCTCCGATTCGACCACGGACTAGGAATTAGGCCGAGGCACATTGAATACGTACTCAAGTGGAACCACACATGTAAACATTGTCACGTGGAACATTGGTGGACTAAAGAAATATAATGATAAAATTAGTGTAAAGCGGTTTTTAAGTTCATTTGATATCATTTGTTTATGTGAAACATGGAGCATGATAACAGGCGAATTCGATAGTTTTTTAGATTCATATTTTCATTTTGATAGTGTTAGATGTATGATAGGTAATGCTAAACGTAATAGCGGGGGAATAAGTGTATTTATTAAGCATTCTCTGTATACATTGAACATATTCAAACGCTTATTTAAGCATTCTGAAGATTGTGTTGTTTTACATGTCAACTTATCGTCATTATATCAATGTAATGATATTATTATGTATTTCGCATATGTTTCGCCAGAAGGTTCCACATATTACGATAGGAAAACTGATAAAAATGGCATATTACAGTTGTTTGAGCATTTCGAAATTATTAGACACGATTATGCAGATACTTTATTATTATTGTCAGGTGACTTTAATTCTCGTACTAAAGACTTCTTAGATTTTATACCCAATGATAATCTTAACTATGTATTTGGCGATGTAGAATATGAGGGGAGTTATTTTGAAATGCCACGAAACAATAAGGATATGATACGGGGGAATAATTTTGGAAAAACACTAGTTAATTTTTGCTGCATTTTTGACGTTCATATTCTAAATGGTAGATTCCCGAGCGATTTAAATGGAGAATTTACATGTTTTTCAAATGATGGTGTCAGTACAGTCGATTATATGATAGCTTCCTCGGACCTTTTTCAATATATTACAGATTTTAAAGTGTTAAATGCAGATGATTCTGATCATTTTCCAATCTCATGTGTGTTAAACCTGAAGTCCAAGGAATTATCGCAAACTACGGTTATGACTGATAGCATAAATGCGACTAATGATAGATACAAGTGGCAAAATAATTTGTGTGATACCTTTATAGAAAACATACGTAACTTATTGCATGCTCGTAATGCTCTTATTTTACATTCAATTGACGATGGTATAAATCAATGCATAGAAGTACTGACAAAAATATACTATGATGCTGGAAATTGTATGAAAAGCAAAATTAAATATGTGTCAGACCAACCTCCATGGTGGGACGAAGAATGCTATCAACTTAAACAATTAAAAAACACTGCCCTACGTGCATTTCGTCATTCTAATAGTAACAATGACCTTAAAATATATAAAGATAAGCGCAACGCGTTTAAAAACTGTTGCTGTGTGAAGCAATACGATTATCAATGTAAGAATAGATTTAAATTAGTAAACAGTGCAAACCCAACATCATTTTGGAAGCAATTGAAACTTGGTACAAAGAAATCGAAAGCTGTGTCTAGTATTGCTGCCAATGACTGGCACGATTATTTCAGAAGCCTTCTCTATGATGAAAATGCAGTATTGGTTGATCCGAATAGTGAAAATATTCATGATTTTATAGACGAAAGTGCTAGCACACTTAATGATCCTTTTACTTTATCGGAGGTAGAATCATCTATTTCCAAACTAGTAAATAATAAAAGTTGTGGGTTAGATGGAATTCCGTCTGAATTTTATAAATATACATGTTCTGATATAGGACCTTTTTTTTGTTATTGTTCAATAAGATTTTGTCAACAGGCGTGTTTCCACAATCTTGGGGACAAAGTATAATATGCCCTGTTCATAAATCTGGGTCAAATACTGTACCAGGAAACTACCGTGGTATATCAATTACAAATACCATGTATAAGATATTTTCTGGTGTTGTAAATAAAAGACTTTATAATTGGGCTGAGCAAAATAATAAGATTGATGAATGTCAAGCTGGGTTTCGTCGAAATTATTCCACGGTTGATAATATATTTTGTTTACAAGCTATGGTTCAGAAATACCTTTCAAAAAAAAGAGGACGCTTTTACTGTTTATATGTTGACTTCAGTAAAGCTTTTGATAAAATTAACCACGTAAAACTATTTCAATCACTTCAAAATTTAGGTGTATATGGTAATTTTTAAGAGTCTTGAAATCTATGTACTTTAACTTTAATTCATGTGTGAGAACAAATGGTGGGGTAACTAATTCGTTTCCCTGTAATATCGGTACGAGGCAAGGAGATAAATCAAGTTCGACAATCTTTATCCTCTTTATAAATGAGTTATCTGCTCTTTTAAGAGAGAAGTGTGGGTCTGGCATTTTCATCACCAACGATATACCAGATATAATATGTTTAATGTTCGCAGATGACATTGCAAATTGCGCCGAAACAACATTAAAACTACAGCAGCAGCTCAATACGATAGATGAATTTTGTCTTAATTCCGGTATGGAGGTGAACCTTGAGAAAACAGAAATTATTGTATTTAGAAATGGTGGACCTCTAAGGAGCTATGAAAAATGGCAGTTTCGTGAACTTAACGTTAAAACTACTTCAGTTTAAGAGTATATGGGACTTCTTTTTACCCCACAATTGTCTTGGACATCAGCTAAAGAAAAGTTGTCGGCTCAGGCACAAAAATCTATATTTGCAATTAAACATTATCAAAAGCCCTTCGGTTATTTCCCAACCAAAGAACTTTTTAAGATATTTGATTCCATGATTAACCCTATTTTATGTTATGGTTCTCAAATTTGGGGATATGAGTTTAGTCCAAGTATTGAGTCTGTACATAATGACTTTTGCAGGAAGCACCTTTGGGTAAATAAGACTACGAACACCTGCATGGTTCTTGGAGAGTGTGGTAGATTACCATTGTGTACATCATATTTTTCTAATTGTATGAGATATTTTTGTAAATTACTAAGAATGACCAATACTAGATATCCGAAACAATGCTATTTAATGCTTAAATCTCTTGATGAAGTTGGACGAACTTGCTGGGTAACAAATATTAAAAACATGTTGTTTACATATGGATTTGGATATATTTGGATAACTCAAGACGTTGGAAGTGTTAACGTTTTTTTAACAATCTTTAAACAGAGAATTATTGATTGTTAAAAAACCAAAACTGGTTTGAATCTGTAAATAATTCTGGTCGCTGTTCTCATTACAAAAACTTTAAAACACTGTTGAATGTTGAAAGATACCTATCAGTAGCTATACCATTTAAGCACAAGATAGCACTTTCAAAATTTCGATGTTCAAACCATAAATTGAGAATAGAAACTGGTAGGCACCAAAACATACCAAAAGATGATCGTATATGTACTTTTTGTTATGATAACGAACATTTATCTGTCTTAGATTGTGAATATCATGCATTTTTTGTCTGTAGAAAGTATGACAATATAAGAAGACAATATTTGTTTAATTGGTACTCTGCTGGTACAGATTTAAATGACTTTTATAGCCTTATGAAAACAACTAATTATGAGACTCTAAGTAAGTTGTCTTTCTATGTATATCATCTTCTTTTAGAAATTAAAAATTAAAAGGATATACTCATGTTTGGATATATGCTTAAATTCCTTTTCTTGACACAACTCGTATATTGTTTGTTTATTATGTATGTCACGTATTTTGGGCCGGTGGCCTTTGATTACTTAATAAATTTCTTGACTTGACTTGAATCAGCGTAGCAAAGCTTTTTCAACTGCTTTGGGCGCCTTTTATACCTCTTAAGAACGCTGTCAGATTCCACATTCTTTGATTTTCCAGGAAGTTCTTTAAGCTCTGAGAAAGACTTCAGAAGACCGGTTCTATCATCAGGCATTGAAGTGTCAACAAACACAACATCTCTTGTGCTTCTTCGCAAAGGCATCTGCAAAACTAAATATACCGCCTCTTGGGCACCAAGCTCAACACTGGAAAGGAATTGATTACCAATTCTTCTAACCTGTTGCTTTATATTGATATCCATCTCTCTTGCCTCTGTGCATGCAGCTTGTAAGGGTTTTGAAAGTCCACGCTGGCCTTTTGATATGTAACAAACAATGTATGACACACAGGCAAATGGGTCAAGTATATATTGAATATCCATGTTAGCCTCCCAGGAAGTCATCAATACTTTGTTGTAATTGTTTATTCTAAACTCTGATAGTGAACGCTTCAAGAAAACCTTTGGTCTTTTAATTGTTGAGCGGATAGCCATCAAGTACTCCTCGTAAGTCATTTTTATCTGAGCAAGGAATTCTGAAAATGGTAAACACGCATCAGATTTTGACTTATACATTGTATCAAGGTACAACATTATGTTCTCATACCTTTCTTTCCATAGCGATGCATTGTCATCTTCCACCAATGGGTAGGCCACAACAGTTTCTGGCAATGGAGGTATCGGAAAATTGAACCTGCACACATTCTTACCTCGTTTCCTACAGGTTTTTGCATGTCTATGGGTCTGGTAATTGATCAAAGTTGGTATTGCTTCATCCTTGTGACATTTCACATGTCTGTCCACAAATTCAGAAACTATGAAATCAGAAACTTTTCCATGAATAGGTGCATCTTTAATCCAAATAAGCATGTGTATGTGGGGTGACCCTCTCTGTTGAAATTCAACCCTATAAAAGTAATCAACTATTTCTCCGACTGGCTGTTGTTTGTTCATTAAAACATGTTTAATGAATGTTTGTACACGAAAGTCAAAATACCTTGCACAAGTGACAGGGTCTTTTTTAATCAGCATGCATTTCTCATGCCATGTCAAGGGCTGAATTTCTGGTGCTGACATTTCTTTACCACATACTAATTTCATCAAAGAGAAAAGCAATGGCTCCCATTTTGTTTCTGCAGCAGAAAAATAACAAAACCAAGTTGGTATACCTAACTGTCTTATCATAGCAAAAACATCTCGTTTGGCATTTTCCCAATATGGTGGTGAACCACGATGGGTGCGAAGAACCCTATAGCCATCATTTTGCATTGTCAGCCTATCCACAAATCCTGGAGTAAGAATATCTCCTACTGTAATGCTTGCACCCTTTGTTTTACATTTACGTACAGCTAGTGAAACTTTGTCTCGAATTTGCTTTATCTGCAGTCGCTTCAATTTGTAAAAAATATTAGGCAAGCAAACGACTACTCTTTGGTCAATATTACGGAGCTCCCATTTGCATATTGCACTAAAATGAAGGGGCACAATACGGGCATTGTTGTCTGTTCGTGGTTGTCTGCGAAATATGGAAGGAAAAGAAAGACACAATATTTGATTAAATTCCCTGAAATCCACCGACGGCAAAAAAGTGTCAATGTTACCCGTCATGCGCTCAGGGAAATCATCATCTTCTGTCCAATCATCACTTTCAGCATTAAAGTCCATTCCTGCAGTTGTTTCAGCCATGCATGATGGTGCTGTTTCATTGTTTTCAAGCCATGTTTCATTCACAACAATCCCTTCATTTCTAAATAATGAACTGCTGTTTACATGCCATTTTGCAGCATCAAAAACTTTATTTGGCCTAACATTTTCAAATGCTACATGATGTTTGTACGAAAGATTGCGTTTCAATTTCAGCATAATTGTTTCTGTATCATTTATCATTCTTGGCAATGACTTGATTGTACTGTTTACATCTGTTGGTACGTTCACAACATTACCTTTCAGATTCAATTGCCCTCCTCTAGACAGTGTTTGCAATTGCATGAATGGTAATCTCGGTGAAACCAATCTTTCTTACAAATTTGAAAGATCTAATTCTTGTGGTTTGTTTGGAAATTTAAGACCATTGTTCAACCAAAGCTGGGGTGTTTTTCCCAATTTAATTGCCGTTAAGCAAGTCTGACATATCCATTCCTTTCCCTCAACACTCAAAAGCTTGTTCAGATATTTCTGAAATGTGTATAGATACATTGGAAGCATTTCTGACAGAATGACGAAAGAATGTTTGAGTACAACAGAAACATACATAATCTGGTCCATGTGAAACCAGTCTTTTGAAATTTGAACAAATATCTGTGTCATTTGAGTTCTGGTCTAAGCATGTTTTAGCTGTTGATGCATACCGGTCATCAATCATATTCCTGAAAGATGTGCCAATCATCAAATCCTGCAATGCATGTTTCTGGTTTGAATGATTTTCTGAAGTGTTCAATGAGTTCTCTTTCTGAGGAACCCTTCTGGTTTGTTCTTTTATTATGAATCCTTGCTTGTCATCAAGTATGTGGATAATAAATTTGCAGTATGTCCAATGTGTTGACATTGAGATAGAATGCAAATCAAATTGCAAGGTATCAAGGTCAGTTCCACCAACAGATAGTGCCAATGAACAAAAGAATTTGCACAATAATTGGACTGACTGAACTTGTCCTATTACACATGTACCAGCTGGGCAACACAATCCAACAACATTTCGAGCATGACTGTCAAATATGAAAAATGATGTCCCATCAAAGTGTATTCCAACCGACAAACCACCAAATACTAAAATCAAATTGGCCGCTGAACTACACGCTTTATTTAAGGCATCTTCTAGTGTGAAAAGATTTTGCCCATCAACTTGAGAATTGTTTTGTAAAATACCAGAGAATACTGCTTTTTGACTGACATGGATAGTTTTACCCTTGTACAAAATTTGTTTCGGTATATTACAAGGATCAACTGGTCCAGAGCTGGCAACAGTTGCATGAATTGCATTGTACAAAAAGCTCCCAGCAAACATGATATCATGCAAATCTTCTTTTTGCATCTGAGCCGGTGCTTTGAAGTACTTTGAAGTTAACAAGAACAGTGCACAACACATTGTCGACCTCTCGCATTTTCTGAAAGACATTCGGCAGACTGACTAAAATCAGCTGATCTCAGTAAGGAAAACATATTGGTATCACATTTACCAAAAAGATGCGAAATATTTTAACTGACTGAAAGACATTTACATATAGATGAATATATCGCACACTTACAAGTTGTCATATGTTTATTTCAAGCCATTTTAATGCGGTTCATCTTTCAATATTCTTTATAAGGCTGTACAATCAAATACTGAAGCTATGATTTGCAGAACCGATAGCAATTCAACGCCAGTATCAAATTTCTAACCTGTACACCTAAAGTTACCAATATCAAATTTCTAACCTGTACACCTAAAGTTACCCTAAAGCCATTTTATGCAAAACTGAAAGCTGTTAAACTCCAAGATCAAGTCATAAAGTTGTTAAACTCCAAGATCATGAATGAAAGCCATTCAACTCCAAGATCAAGAATGAAAGATGTTCAACTCCAAGATCAAGAATGAAAGATGTTCAACTCCAAGATCAAGAATGAAAGCTGTTCATCTCCAATATCAAGAATGAAAGCCGTTCAACACCAAGATAAAGAATGTAAGCTGTTCAACTCCTAAATCAAGAATGAAAGCTGTCCAACACCAGGATCAAAAATGAAAGTCGTTCAACTCCAAGATCAAGAATGAAACTTTGAAAGCCGTTCAAATCCAAGATGAAGAATGAAAGCTGTTCAAATTCTAGAAGATTGAGAATGAAAGCCTTTCAACTCCAAGATCAAGAATGACGGCCGTTCAACACCAAGATCAAGAATGAAAACCGTTCAACTCCAAGACCAAGATCATATATAGTTCAAACTCAGTGTTCAACTCCAAGATCATAAATTGTTCAACTTCAATGTCATATATAGTTCAAAAACAGTGTTCAACTCCAAGATCATATATATTTCAAACTCAGTCTTATACTTCAAGATTATATATTGTTCAACTCCAAGATCATATATATTTCAAACACAGTGTTCAACTCCAAGATCATAAATAAAATTGTTCAACTCCAAGATCATATATAGTTCAAACTCAGTGTACAACTCCGAGATGATAAATTGTTCAACTCAAAGGTCACATTGGTCAACTCCAAAGTCATATATTGTTCAACTCCAAGATCATATATTGTTCAATTCCAAGATCATATATTGTTCAACTCCAAGGTCATATATTGTTCAACTCCAAGATCATATATTGTTCAACTCCAAGATCGTATATTGTTCAACTCCAAGATCATATATTGTTCAACTCCAAGATCGTATATTGTTCAACTCCAAGATCGTATATTGTTCAACTCCAAGGTCATATATTGTTCAACTCCAAGATCATATATTGTTCAACTCCAAGATCATATATTGTTCAACTCCAAGATCATATATTGTTCAACTCCAAGGTCATATATTGTTCAACTCCAAGATCATATATTGTTCAACTCCAAGATCGTATATTGTTCAACTCCAAGATCGTATATTGTTCAACTCCAAGATCATATATTGTTCAACTCCAAGATCGTATATTGTTCAACTCCAAGATCGTATATTGTTCAACTCCAAGATCATATATTGTTCAACTCCAAGATCGTATATTGTTCAACTCCAAGATCGTATATTGTTCAACTCCAAGGTCATATATTGTTCAACTCCAAGATCATATATTGTTCAACTCCAAGATCATATATTGTTCAACTCCAAGATCGTATATTGTTCAACTCCAAGGTCGTATATTGTTCAACTCCAAGGTCAAATATTGTTCAACTCCAAGATCATATATTGTTCAACTCCAAGATCGTATATTGTTCAACTCCAAGGTCGTATATTGTTCAACTCCAAGATCATATATTGTTCAACTCCAAGGTCATATATTGTTCAACTCCAAGATCGTATATTGTTCAACTCCAAGGTCGTATATTGTTCAACTCCAAGGTCATATATTGTTCAACTCCAAGATCGTATATTGTCCAACTCCAAGGTCATATATTGTTCAACTCCAAGATCGTATATTGTTCAACTCCAAGGTCGTATATTGTTCAACTCCAAGGTCATATATTGTTCAACTCCAAGATCGTATATTGTTCAACTCCAAGGTCGTATATTGTTCAACTCCAAGATCATATATTGTTCAACTCCAAGGTCATATATTGTTCAACTCCAAGATCGTATATTGTTCAACTCCAAGGTCATATATTGTTCAACTCCAAGATCGTATATTGTTCAACTCCAAGGTCATATATTGTTCAACTCCAAGATCGTATATTGTTCAACTCCAAGATCATATATTGTTCAACTCCAAGATCATGTATTGTTCAACTCCAAGATCGTATATTGTTCAACTCCAAGGTCGTATATTGTTCAACTCCAAGATCATATATTGTTCAACTCCAAGATCATATATTGTTCAACTCCAAGATCATATATAATTCAAACTCAGTGTTCAACTCCAAGATAACAACAATGTGCAAAATGAGGATAAATAGTTATTCACTGATGGAAAAAAACTATTCGACAGCTAGTGAAAACACATATATCTTCATACATATTTATTAACAGTGGTGCACATCCAGTAAAATGGTCCCTTAGAGTACATGTACAAAATTGTGTTGTCCTAAAATTGAATAAAATACATTCACAGTAGATCAATGGTCAATTGAAATGAAGTCATACAGCTTGTGCAAAGTAGGTGACCTTTGTTGACAAAGAACACAGGCTATGAAGATCATGAACACATAAGCCCAAAAAATGTAAATCAATTCCTTTCAAATTTGCTCGATAAATTAATCATCTATGTGAGAAATAGCGATAAAAGGCATAGGGCAGACATCAAAATTAACATACACATATTAAAACTGAGAGGCATTTCCTGTCATTGAGTCCTGCTCAGGAAGTTGCCATGTTCTAAATCTAATTGCAGCGGTTGTCCCACATTTACTAATACTAAGAAGTATGCAAACACTACCTCTAAAAAGCTGTCAACACCTTACTAAAATATTGGTGCTTACTCGGGATTTCCAAAATACTAAACTACATTCATCAAAATACAACTACGCAGTAGGTCACCTGAGGTCACGAAACTCTGTAACCCACGAAAGTCACGAATGCATAAATAAACGAAAATCAAAATGCACGTAATCAGAATTAGCAATATGAACGACACAAATTCACATCATAATGTAAACAAATTAGATAAGAGAATAAACACACAGGTTCATGATTTAGGCCGCTTAATGTAGGTCACGTACATAAACAACGCACATTGACAGCATGTAAACACAGATATTTGCACAAAAAACAATATACAGTGTAAATAATAAAGCAATTTCATTCACTGTCATGCCACGCACACGTAAAACCGTTCGTGTGTAACAATCTGATTATAAAATACTTACAATACACATTTAATCCAGCTGATATCCATGAGACACTCTTAGGCAGAGCGCTTACAAAATGGCGACGATCGAAAGTTGAAATGACCATGCTAAATATAGGTGTAGTAATCTGTATAATATACTTTATCGATATACGGTTTCCAAAAAGCATTCACTTCGTTCGTTTGTTTATTGATCAGTAAAATAGTGTTTACATATCATTTCATTTTTAAGGAAATTTTTGAATTGTTTGGAATCGATTAATCAATTATGGTAACTACTTCTTATAACCGACTCACACCTGTAACAATACATTTAGTTTTTCGCCGTTTTCGAGCGGTTGCGTATAAATATTTTGTATTCATTTTGTGATTTTATCAGCTGCATTTTCAGGGATACGCAAAATGTACGAGTTCAAATGTACATTACAATCCATCAATTCAGATTTGTTGAAGTTTAAAGATGTCATGTGTATTCAACTATTCAATGAGCGCATTATTTCGACCAAATTACCGTGTAATCATTTGTAGTAACGATCTGATGTGCCTACTATGAACGTGGCCCTGAAGGGCCCCCGTTCAAAAAATGCAATAACGAACTCCAAAAACTCTGAAATAGATTAACAGTTATTTTAGAAGCATGGCATGCTTTACATAAGGCCGATGGAGAAAGGAGATACAATTAGGTAGACAATCAGCTTAATATTTCATTAGTTTCTTTATTACTCTGGCATTTGGAAGATGGTAGATACTCCTATGAGAAATACCAGAAATTGTGCTTCTAGATACAGGGCATTTTTTTGTCATTTCTTCAGCAACAGATTACGCTCGTCATGAGTAAATGCTGGTTTATAGTGTGTTAACCAAAGAATACACGTAAGGTATAAATAATAAGTTAAAAGTCTTGATCCATTTTTATCGGTTATGCTTTCTCCAGCCTTTCATGAAACTTCTGACGACCTCGCCAGTCAACGTGCTTTCTTATAACAGCGTCTTTGGAAATACAATTTTCACATAAATCTAATTTGCTGCTGTGAAATTAGTGAACACCTAAATTATATCATAATAAAACAAAAATAAAATGTTTTGTCTGAATTTCGAAACACGAGAAATTAAGATGTCGGATACTCATTTTACGTCGTTATTGTCTTTAAATTCGCTAAGATGTGACATTTTGTTTCGGTTACTTTCTGTTTTCGAACGGTAGGGAATTCAAACATACGTTAAATGAACATATATCACGCGATGTTGTACTCAAGAAAACTGTAGCCACAAATTACCAAAGGAAAATGATGCAAACAGTTTGTCAAAACAATGAAGAAGTTATCAGCTTTTTTGAAAAAAATAAAGTATACAAAAATGTTGCACTATGATTATTGAAATAAACGAAAGAAATGAACAATGCAACAAATTTTAGGAATGTCAATAATTATTAAGGGAGGGTACTCTTTCTACTTGCCGAATGTTAAATTGTCCGCCCTTCTTTATTTTGGCGCCTTTCTCACATGTTCTTTAGTTTTAATCCGGTTCGAACGTGAATTCATATGTAGTTAAAATGTTCGAAAACCTACTATTTATCTATACTCGTATAGTAATATTATTGTTTTGTAACGCCATCAGCTGTAGTGTTTTGTAACGCAATGTTATACAAAACACTTCAACACAGGGCGTTACAAAACACTACAACACAGGGCGTTACAAAACACTACAACACAGGGCGTTACAAAACAATACAATACAGGGCGTAAAAAACACTATAACATAGGGCGTTACACAATACTGCAACACAGGGCGTAAACACACTACAACATAGGGCGTTACACAATACTGCAGTGAAGGAGGTTACAAAACACTACAGCACAGGGCGTTACAAAACACTACAACACAGGGCGTTACAAAACGCTACAATACAGGGCGTAAAAACGCTACAACATAAGGCGTTACACAGCACTACAGGGCGTTACAAAACACTACAACACAGAGCGTTACAAAACAATACAACACAGGGCGTTACAAAACAATACAATACAGGGCGTAACAAAACACTACAATACAGAGCGTTACAAAACACAACAGCACATGGCGTTGCAAAGCATTACAACACAGGGCGTTACAAAACACTAGAACATAGGGCGTTACACAACACTACAGTGAAGGACGTTACAAAACACTACAACACAGGGCGTTACAAAACGCTTTTCTCACATGTTCTTTAGTTTTAATACGGTTAGAACATGTATTCATATGTAGTTAAATTGTTCGAAAACCTACTATTTATCTATACTCGTACAGTAGTATTATTGTTTTGTAACGCCATCAGCTGTAGTGTTTTGTAACGCAATGTAATACAAAACACTGCAACACAGGGCGTTACAAAACAGTACATCACATGGCGTTACAAAACACTACAACACAGGGCGTTACAAAGCACTACAACACAGGGCGTTACAAAACACTACAACACAGGGCGTTAAAAAACACTACAACACAGGGAGTTACAAAACAATACAACACAGGGCGTTACAAAACAGTACAACACAGGGCGTTACAAAACGCTACGACACAGGGCGTTACAAAACAATACAACTCAGGGCGTTACAAAACAAAACAATGCAGGGCGAAAAAACCCACAACAACATAGGGCGTTACACAACACAACAACACAGGGCGTAAAAAAACACTACAACATAGGGCGTTACACAACACTACAGTGAAGGACGTTACAAAACACTACAGCATAGGGCGTTACAAAACGCTACAACACAAGTCGTTACAAAACACTACAACACAGGGCGTTACAAAACACTACAACACAGGTCGTTACAAAACACTACAACACAACTGGCGTTACAAAACACTACAACACATGGCTTTACAGAACACTACAGCACAGGGCGTTACAAAACACTACAACACATCGCTTTGCAGAACACAACAGCACATGGCTTAACAGAACACTACAGCACAGGGCATTACAAAACACTGCAACACATGGCTTTACAGAACACTACAGCACAGGGTGTTACAAAACACTACAACACAGGGCACTACAAAACACAACAACACAGGGCGTTACAAAACACTACAGCACATGGCTTTACAGAACACTACAGCACTGGGCGTTACAAAACACTACAACACATGGCTTTACAGAACACTACAGCACAGGGCGTTACAAAACACTACAGCACATGGCTTTACAGAACACTACAGCACAGTGCGTTACAAAACACTACAGCACATGGCTTTACAGAACACTACATCACAGGGCGTTACAAAATACTACAACACATGGCTTTACAGAACACTACATCACAGGGCGTTACAAAACACTAGAACACATGGCTTTACAGAACACTACAGCACAGGGCGATATAAAATACTACAACACATCGCTTTACAGAACACTACAGCACATGGCTTAACAGAACACTACAGCACATGGCTTTACAAAACACTACAACACATGGCTTCACAGAGCACTACAGCACATGGCTCTACAGAACATTACAGCACAGGGCGTTACAAAACACTACAACACAGGGCTTTACAGAACCCTACAGCACATGGCTTAACAGAACACTACAACACATGGCTTTACAGAACACTTCAGCACATGGCTTAACAGAACACTACAACACATGGCTTAACAGAACACTACAACACATGGCTTTACAGAACACTACAACACATGGCTTTACAGAACACTACAGCACATGGCTTTACAGAACACTACAGCACAGGGCGTTACAAAACACTACAACACATGGCTTTACAGAACACTACAGCACATGGCTTTACAGAACACTACAACACATGGCTTAACAGAACACTACAACACATGGCTTTACAGAACACTACAGCACATGGCTTTACAGAACACTACAGCACATGGCTTTACAGAACACTACAGCACAGGGCGTTACAAAACACTACAACACATGGCTTTACAGAACACTACAACACATGGCTTTACAGAACACTACAACACATGGCTTAACCGAACACTACAACACATGGCTTTACAGAACACTACAGCACATGGCTTAACAGAACACTACAGCACAGGGCGTTACAAAACACTACAACACATGGCTTTACAGAACACTACAGCACAGGGCGTTACAAAACACTACAACACAGGCCACTACAAAACACAACAACACAGGGCGTTACAAAACACTACAGCTCATTACGTTAAAAAATACAACAGCACAACTATAACATAGGGCCCTTCATAACCATTCTTCGACAATTAACTTTTTACTGTCGTCTTTAAGTAACCAGCGTTTGTGCCGAGGTTTTTCACATGTGAAATGGTGAGTTTTTAATAGAGAGAGATGGTTTATTTTGAATACATGTTCAATAAGCCACATGGCCCGTGAGAAAAACAAAATACACGATTTAACATTTACAAATGACATAGCAAGTGGAGCACGTTAGGCTTGTTTGAATTTTACTATAGATTTTACAGCTAACGAAGGACATGGTAAGAGAAAACGTAATACTTAAAGGTGCAAGTCGACATCATATACGGAGAAGGTGTTCATATACCTATACTACTACATACAGTGTCAACAAAGTGCAACATAGAAATCTGAGAAAAGTGAAATTTTTACACATTGTACATTTACACATTTCAAAAACGAAATTATCGATCTTCAATACATACAAATCAAAGGACAAAATTACCAATACATAAAATGAAATGTAAGGCAACATATTACAACAGTAAAAACAACAAGAAGAAAAAAATGGAAAAAAGAAGGTTGTTTATATTTGTAAACTTTTTCTAAATTTAAAAGCCTTATCTACGTATGTGCATAACTTTCTGAGTTTAGTAATATTAGTACTTTCGAAGAGTTGTTTAAGTTTATACATACTTGGATTGGACCAATAATATTTTGCAATGTATCTTTTACGGAGTTCAGTATATAAATTACATTCTATCACAAAGTGATATTCGTCTTCCAATTTATTGCATGTAATACACTTTCTGTCTTGACGTGGAATACAGTTTGGACGATGCCATCGACCTGTTTCAATAGACAGATTATGAGATGAAAGAAGTAACCTAGACATTGCTATGGTTAAACTATTACATACGTTAAATTTTAAATAATACTGAAAGCCAAAGGAAACAATGGATTTAAAGAAAGTGCTGCGTGGTGAATTTTCAATTCTCGCGTTCCAGTTTTGTACATTTGTATCACACAAACGTTGTTTAAAAATTCTTACAAAAACATTTGCATCACCAACACCCTGAGCTACCCAAACTTCATAAAATCCTAATGATGACAATAAATGTTGAAGTAATGTTACCCACGACACCTTATTTGGAAGCAAATCAGCATCAGTTTTTAAAACTTCGTAGACAATTTTACAATACTTCAGGTCGTCACTAGTTAGAATCTTTAGCCAGTACTTAACAATTCTAATATATCTATTGTATGCTAAATCAAATCGACCGAGTACACCGTAAACAAAATCATTCTGTGAACAGCGTTTTACCTGAAGAATGCGTTTGCAATACTGTGTATGGATACGTTCGATAGTATTTGCCTTATGAAAACCCCAAACCTCGCTAGAGTAATTCAAAATAGGTACAATCAGCTTGTCAAAAAGGTCTAGTCGGTGTTTCACGCCCACGTTAGGAAAATTGTATAAATATTTATTAAGTTTAAAAATAGCTTTTTGTGCTTTGCCAGCTAGAGTTACTTCTGTTTTACTAAAAGAACCACCCGAGGAAAAGACAACACCTAAATAAGAAAGAGACCTGACTATTTCAAGAATTTCCCCATTGAATGAAAACTGTAGATTCCTTGGCAAAATGCCACCCTTTCTGAAAACAATTATTTTGGTTTTCTAATAACAAAATGTATAATTGATCGTAATCTTTTTGTCAAAGTTAAATGATGAAATATTTTGAAACAAAGCAAAATCATCGTGAAAAAAGTGAAGATTATTTTTGTAATTATGTAATTATTTACATCTTTTCATGATTACACTAAAACTAGTTGATCACCATGTTTAACAGCTTGTCCCATTTTTTGTGAATTTATATTTTGAATAGGACGGCATCACTTTTGTTTATTTATAAATCTAAAAGCGTACCCGACAACTGTAATTTTGGATTTAATGTTTGCTTTTTCTTTCTAGTTTTGCCGACAATGGACAATGACAGACATTATGCAAATTGATACATAGATAGTTCAATCACACTTGATTTCGATAATTTTAGCGTACATTTTAGTAACATGTACTTTGCGTATGTACCGGAAGTTTATATCCGATGATTTTTTGTTGAAAACGCATAGTGCTGAGAAATGTAAACCATTCACACAATACAGCAAGGGTCATTCGAGCACTAAAACTATTGTAACTGTGCAAAAATTAATATAAACAGTATTGGAAATACGATGAAACAATGCTGAACTATAAAGGAGCGGTTTATTTGTTTGCAAAGAAAATGGTATCACCGTTCTTTCAGAAGTAACACCAGTTTAAGATTAGATCAGTTTCTTCATTTCTTTGGCAGCTGGAACGTGAAAGACACTCCTCGGACAAATGACAAAACTTGTGTAAACATGAAGCGGAAATAAACGCTACGTGTATTCTTATTATAATGCCTTATAAGCTTATAATATGTCGACCTTTAACAATCATTGCCTGGTAAATCTCGTTTTCATTAAAAGATGGCGACTCTGTACCTTTTTATTTATACTTTTCTAATACTATTTACTCTGGCAGAACAGCACCCATTCGGTAATATTCACGTAAATTGTATAGAGTCTCAATGATTAAACTAGTTTCGTTTTAGTTCAAACGAGCAGACGTTCCCAAATGTTGTTCATTTTAACATCTCCTTCCGGATGGTAAGGGTCGGTTTCGGTGCCCGCTGTACGGTTTGAAAAATTGACGTGACCGCATTTCGTATATCTGCAGTTAATGGCAGACGTCTTAAACCCAAGCGTTTGTCTTCCATCTCGTAAAATGACATCACGTTACGAAGATTCATGACTTTGTTTTCGCATTTCACAGTAGTTGTGGAAACCCTGTGTGGGAACGGACACCGAATATAGCTCAAAAAGTGATAAGTAAACAGACAATTATGCAGTTGTTTTTCTTTACCAGAGGTAAGATATTGCTGTGTTAACGCAGATCTACCGTATCCACACATGAAGCAAGTGTTGAAAAATGTTTCTTCAAATCTGAGATGATCACCTCAAAACTTACAGAATTTCGACAAGTATTGTTATTTTTAGGAAATATATCGAATAAATAAAAAAATCTGAATCGAAGGATTTCACAAGCATAAGCTCAACTATTTTTGTTGTAAGAACTGGTAATGTAACTTTTAAACTGTTAAAGATATGCCTTTAGAAATGTTCATAGTACTGTACTAGGGATAGCCGTATTATGTACTGAGGATAATTTAAAAGTTGAGAAATGTGTCCTGGTCATAACATGTAAAATGGGACAAAATTTATAGTAACACCGTTGAATATTCAATATACATGTATGTCTTTTTTCGAATTTTTATACAATCTGCTAAAAGTGAGAGTACAACTTGATAAGAAATTATTGAGCAAACTTAAGTTAACAATATGTTTGATCCATGCTCTCCTAAATAGACTTATATATGCAAGCTGCTTAAATATCAGGGTTGGTCACATTACATACATTCTCAATGAAATAAACGAGCAGAGACCATTTTTCTGTTCTAAATAATAGCAACATCGACCCAAGCTTAGAAAAAAGCTTCACGTGTTCCAAATTTGATTACAATATCTCATTCCCTACTGGTGATTTTCTGTGTGCAAAAACGTACCTACTTGATTTACAAAGCAATACTATATAATATGAATAGCAAACACCACATAAATTCTACGGCCATATGTTTTGTGTTCCTCCTCAATAAATCAGATTACCGGCGTATTTCAAATATTAAGATATTTGCGACTCGAATGTTGATGCTTGTGAAAAACAAATCATGGTTAACTAATCTATATGAATGAAACAGTTTTAAGTACATACAGATACAAAAAATCAACAACTTTTTTTTGCTCTCATCCCTCGATATGGACAACATCGAACAATTTCCCTCGAGCTTATAGGTTAATGACCGTAATCATTATCACAGTCTCGTTATTCTTAATACATCGTAACTATCCTCAGTCCACTTAATTTATTTGGTTCACCAATCCCAAGTACACTGCCAGGGCACCAAAAAGTATGAATATCTTCGTAACAACAAAACATATCGTATTGATATCTTACACATTACTAGATAATGTAATTACAATGAAATCGTTCGATTCAGTTTTTATTCTTATTTTAAATTTGTTGATTTTTGTTTGAAATCGTACCACATAAATGAACATTTGTGAGCGATCATGCAACTTTCGGCGAGAATTGGGCCATCATTCAAAAGAGGAGACACATTTCCATTATTGTCCTATATTGCACAGGATCAAGTTATTCGAAACTCTTCGATTTTGATAAATATATAACCATAAAATAAAAAAAAAATGATGGAAACTTTCCATGTGTCAAAATCAAACACTTATTGATTGATAATTTTTTTAGCTATATCCGGTGTCCGTTCTCACACTATGGGAAAGTCAGGTTTAAAGACGTTATAAATATACTTTTACATATGCTTTATCACCGTGAATATCATTTCGGTGTTACTATACATGTTGATATTTAAAATGCATAGTATAACTAATAGTGCATTTTCATTGCTTATGTGTATCGGGTATGGTTATTAAGAGCTTTTTTACATTTTATTATTTGGCTGAAGTTTAATCTCTGTTTTTACTATGGCCTAGTGCACCTTTGCTGGCGAGAGGGGTGCGTCGTTAATCATCTGGCCCCAATTTCTCGTAACTTGTTAAGCTTAACAGGCTTAAGTCGCTTATTTCAGTTAGCCTAAATACATACTAAAATGGATTTTGAAAAATGATAAATCTCTTATTGTCATGATCATTAAGAATATTCCTACATAATTTCTTAAAACTCGTTAAGACGTCACTTATACGCATTTTCTAGAACAACATAAATAGTGAGATTAGCTTAATCCTGTTATAAGAGACTTAAGAAGTTTCGAGAAATTGGGGCCAGGTTGTATTCGTTGCTAGTGTGAAATATACAATCCTTACCCCATCTGTGTGTATAAACCACGTGATAAATTACGTCATCATGTCGCGTTAAGAGACCCGCCTTTGGTTTATTACCGGAGTCTGAATAGGTAATCTGTTTCCTCAAACACTTCGAAAAACCTATTTTCAAAATAGTTTTGGTCCTCCATCAGGCGGCGATATTGTGAAGAGTTGTGTAGAAGTGTTTTAAGAATCTAAACTCTCAACCCAAACTATGGTTAAAGACCGAAGGCGGGGGTTTGTAGCGGCGTAGACTGTGCTATGCTTCATTTAAAACGGTAAAGAAGTAGTTATGTTATCTTTGTTTTATGTCTTCATTCAAAGTAGGATTTATGACGCAATTGATCACGTGGTATACACACACACACACACACTGTTACCGGGGTAAATGGAATTATTTATAAAAATGTTAAAGTGGTAAACCTTTTTGTAAGTTTGTCTTGTTTTTTTTTCCATTTCACCTTTTATATTGACCACTTTCACAATTGTATGCCATATGCATTAAATACAGGATGTATATAATCGATATTCGCTGTCAATAAGAAAACCAATTGGCGTTTATGAATAGATGGATAGATGGATAGTTGATGGTTTATTTTTCTCGATTTTGAGTAGAAAATCGTAGTTATATATTACAGTATTGTATTAGGCTTTGCCTTTGAATACGTTGTAGTCCGTCCAGAGTGAAACAATTGTTTGAAATAGTTTTCTTATTCTTCTAGCAGCATAGTTCATCTACTATTTTACTTTGAACCAGATCTTACAGTGACACCCTCATCCATAATCAAGACATACACATGTCTAACAAACATAATTTTGACTGATACACCTTAAACTACTTACCAAATAATACATTTATGGAAAATATTTACTCCTGATAATAAAAGTGTACCCGTGAATTTAATAGCGGAAAGCGCTAAAATATTAAATGATTGTTGAAGATTTACTATGGTATACTATAGTCTCATAATGTAGAAATACCGTGTTTTATGTTTATTTCTTTCAAATAATACTCCTTCATAATAACCTTTTTTCTGACATTTATTCATCCTTTTTGGAATTTTAAAACAATACCACATCTTATTTGGGAGTAAGCAGGTAAGAGTGCATCTTTAAATGAATAAAAAGCATGCGATGTAATATTCAAGGAGGACGTGGAATTAATTCCCAACGGAATCCGATTCTAAGCGATTGTCAGAATAATGCAGAATTGCAGTTTTAAATCTCAAATGGCCTGTCAGACATTCACAAATATTTCTATGAACCTGTCCGTGATCCATCTGGACGATTAATATTTTATTTGCATGTGTTTAATAAAGTGAAGACTGCCGAAAACTGTGCAATTTAGCAAGGGAGAGGCAGTCTCTGGGCAGTTTGAGGCGTTCCATTTACTTAAAACATTTAAATAATGAGATCACAGCGTTTGGATCGTAAATTTCACTGCGCTGTTGTTATCTTATATGACAGTTACTATGGCTCTATACACGGCCAAGCAGATATTTAGTTGTTTATTAAACGGTCTATTTTTACAAAACATGCTTTATTGCAAATATCACTATACATATTATGAAAAGAAACACTTACAATTTCCATGTTCAATACGGTCAGCATTAAAACAATTAATTATTTAATGCGCAAACGCGAAACAAATGCTCATAAAAATAATAGACACAAGAAGTTCACGGAAGAAACATTGTCCGTGGAAACATGTTTCAGAAATTTGATGAAATTGTTTCCCTTTGAATTGTGTGACATAGCGAAAGATGGCTTCCCTCGTACATGACTTCAAGGGCCTTCATTCAACGAAGTGGATAAAATTCATTTCCTGGGTACATAACATGCAAATATTTTCTTAAAATATCTGCAATCACAACGAAGTCGCAAGACATTGTTGAACCGGGTAGTCCTGACTGATTTCACACAAAAACATAGTAAATGTAAATGATTTTTGATTAGAACTCTGTTAAAATCTAAACCACAAACAAATCTCCAACTCCTTGTTACACCTACACATGTTGCCAAACTCCTTGTTACACCTACACATGTTCCCCAACACCTTGTTACACCTACACATGTCGCCAAACACCTTGATACACCTACACATGTTGCCCAACTCCTTGTTACACATATACATGTTCCCCAACTCCTTGTTACACTAACACATGTTCCCCAACTCCTTGTTACACCAACACATGTTGCCCCACTCCTTGTTACACCAACACATGTTCCCCAACACCTTAATACACCTACACATGTTCCCAACATCTTTTTACACCTAAACATGTTCCCCAACATTTTTTTACACCTACACATGTTCCCCAACACCTTGTAACACCAACAATTGTTGCCCAACTCCTTGTTACACCTACACATGTTGCCCAACTCCTTGTTACACCTACACATGTTGCCCAATTCCTTGTTACACCTACACATGTTCCTCAACACCTTGTAACACCAACACATGTTGCCCAACTCCTTGTTACACCTACACATGTTGCCCAACTCCTTGTTACACCTACACATGTTGCCCAACTCCTTGTTACACCAACACATGTTCTCCAACACCTTATTACACCTAAACATGTTCCCCAACATCTTTTTACACCTACACATGTTCCCCAACACCTTGTAACACCTACACATGTTGCCCAACTCCTTGTTACACCTACACATGTTGCCCAACTCCTTGTTACACCTACACATGTTGCCCAATTCCTTGTTACACCTACACATGTTCCTCAACGCCTTGTAACACCAACACATGTTGCCCAACTCCTTGTTACACCTACACATGTTGCCAAACTCCTTGTTACACCTACACATGTTGCCCAACTCCTTGTTACACCAACACATGTTCCCCAACACCTTATTACACCTACACATGTTGCCCAACTCCTTGTTACACCTACACATGTTGCCAAACTCCTTGTTACACCTACACATGTTGCCCAACTCCTTGTTACACCAACACATGTTCCCCAACACCTTATTACACCTATACATGTTCCCCAACATCTTTTTACACCTACACATGTTCCCCAACACCTTGTAACACCAACAATTGTTGCCCAACTCCTTGTTACACCTACACATGTTGCCCAACTCCTTGTTACACCTACACATGTTCCCCAACACCTTGTTACACATAGGTGATGTTCCCCAACACCTTGTTTCACCTACACATGTTGCCCAACTCCTTGTTACACCTACACATGTTGCCTAGCTCCTTGTTACACCTACACATGTTGCCCAACTCCTTGTTACACCTACACATGTTGCCCAACACCTTGTTACACCTACACATGTTGCCCAACACCTTGTTACACCTACACATGTTGCCCAACTCCTTGTTACACCTACACATGTTCCCCAACTCCTTGTTACACCTAAACATGTTGCCCAACTCCTTGTTACACCTACACATGTTGCAGCGGATGTTTGTATTATGCTTGCTAAATATTGACCATCAAAACTAAATAAAAAATCTTTTAAACCTTAAAGATTTGGTCGTTCAAACTAACATTTGCACTGTTTGAAGGCCCTCAATGGTATTCAATAGACGAAGCATGTGTAATGTAGATAAACAACTATTTTCAAGATGACCCCAACAGAGTCATACATTAGAAAGCCTCAGGTCGTTCTATTTAAGAGCATATTTGGGAGACCAATCCACGATTTTGTCCGAAATAGAAGTGTTGGCAGTTGACATCGCATTACATCGTCTTATTTTACTTGAATACACACCGGAATGGTGATATTTCGGAGGCATAATTTTTCCTTAGAATGAGAGCAGCCTCGGTTTGAGTGCGATTGATCACTGGCAGCAATGTATAGACTCTAGCACTGAACGAAGCTCAATTCTGATGTTAAGTATCACTAAGTCAAATGACTATTAAAAGTCATTGGCCGTGTGCTATTTAAATAGAGCGGAGAAAGCAAAGGCAGCTGTTAATAAGTTAGAGCATGTATTGCTTCGTCTTGCTACTAATGTAGAAGATCTTTAGAAATCCGTTGTAACTGAATGTTCAAGATAATAAAACAACGACCACTCGTTTACTATAATAATTGGCAATTCCAATACAGTTTTATTTATTTGTCTCGGCGATGTGGAATCTAATTTTCCACCATTGTTTCCCGTCAACAGCCATGTAAGGAACTAATGAATGGTATCGATATTGACTGGGACGACACCGTTTTTAATAATTTACTATTAAAGGGACTAGACACCAGATGGTCCCCAAAAAGGCAAATACAGTAATTCCTCAAATCAAGCCTAGAATTGTCTTTGCGAGCTAGAATGAGGCCGTCGATAAAACATCATTTGATGTATGCATCCAACTGTTTTTCATCCACGTTTTTTTTTAAACAAATGTTTCAGTTGTTACAAGACGCCTGGTCAAGGCACACATGCACGAGCACGAGCGAGCACGAACGCATGTTATGAAACCAACGTTGAAACCGCATCTTTAACCCATAATGTAGTTTGTCCATTGCCAACGACACAATTCCACCTGAAACAAGGCAAAGAAAGAATGTGCGCTTTTCCTGGAATATACGCATGCCAATAAATCAACTATACGTCCCAATTGACTTTCGACATGTGTTTCAGCTTCACTGTTTGAAAAGCTTAGGGAACAGACAATAAAATGGATCCGTTTTTTTTCGCTTCATAAATGCAACAGTGAACATAACTCTCCAACTTCTCCAAGAAGACAAATCTTTAATATGGGGAACAGAATCTCAGTGTTCCAAGTGTGCCTTCTTTTTCAGAAACAATCTGAAAGTTCTGACTGGGGAGCCTTTACACATTCATATATATTTGTATCGAAAGACGCCGATTCTGCTTAGAAAGTACACCAAAATATATTTTGCGAAATAAAATTGCCTGTTTGACAGAAACCAGCTCGCTTACAGCTGTACACATGACCTACGCCATGTTGACCTATGGAGTTTGGGCCATTAAGCAAGAACATTGTAGGCCGCAAGGTTTTTGAAATGTCCCTCTTCGTAATTTCCTATGAATTTGAGAAGGCAGGGTAAACTAAAAGGAACATGGAATAAGCTACGAAAGTGCCCTACACTTAAATATGTAAATGTTGTTAAAAGAACAACTTGTGTTCATGTGTATTGTATATGTGTAAATTCGGAAAATCCTTTCAAATGTGCATTTTTCTAGAGGCAGTTGATAGTGTTTGAAACCTTGACAAATCTTTCTTGGACCAATCAGTTCCAACATATATGTGTATTCGTTCTCAGTGTCCCGACAGAGTTTATATGAATGCAAATATTTTCACGTTAAACTTGATCATTCCTATGCCTCAATGTTTTTCATCATTTGTTCAGTCTAACAGGTAATATGTCGGTTTCCACATCTACATTATAAAGTCATTCCGTTTATAGCTATTTCATAGAAACGGAAAAGGTCGAATGGATTCCGACCAAGCTTAAAAGACAAAATTGACTAATGTATCAATACACTCCTGTCGCCGTTATACATCAATAATGTTACAAACATAAACTTTCCGATAACCTTAGTGCACATTCACAGATAACCTCAGTGCAAATTCACAGATAACCTCAGTGCACATTCACAGATAACCTCAGTGCACATTCACAGATAACCTTAGTGCACATTCACAGATAACCTCAGTGCACATTCACAGATAACCTCAGTGCACATTCACAGATAACCTCAGTGCACATTCACAGATAACCTCAGTGCACATTCACAGATAACCTCAGTGCAAATTCACAGATAACCTCAGTGCACATTCACAGATAACCTCAGTGCACATTCACAGATAACCTCAGTGCACATTCATAGATAACCTCAGTGCACATTCACAGATAACCTCAGTGCACATTCACAGATAACCTCAGTGCACATTCACAGATAACCTCAGTGCACATTCACAGATAACCTCAGTGCACATTCACAGATAACCTTAGTGCACATTCACAGATAACCTCAGTGCACATTCACAGATAACCTCAGTGCACATTCACAGATAACCTCAGTGCACATTCACAGATAACCTCAGTGCACGTTCACAGATAACCTCAGTGCACATTCACAGATAACCTCAGTGCACATTCACAGATAACCTCAGTGCACATTCACAGATAACCTCAGTGCACATTCACAGATATGTTTGTAATCGATACTTTTATCGCGACTTTACAGACTTTTAGATTGATTCATTGATTTGTTCTTATGTATCTTAGATAAAACAAAGCATATTACATATGGATCACCATATTCACTTTAGTTCACTTTAATTACAAGTCTTATTGCTGATCTAGTCATTGGATTATATCCACATCGGAACCTCGGCATTCAATGTCACAGAGTCCGGAGGACGTGATGGTTACAGCGCATTTTTTTATTATCAATTGTTTGTATGCATTTAACAGAACCGATGAAGTAGATAAAATTATTCCTGGCTGTTCGAACAGTTTCCTTTTTTACGCAGAGTGGGTTATTAATAATGAAAAAGATCATCATACTATTATTGTATGGATTGTATCAAAAGCCTCTAAACTAATGACATAAGCCAGGCCACTGGTATGGACAACTATTAATGTAATTACGTTGCCTGTTAACTTCTACAACAGCGAGAACTTGCATGCAGTTAGACAGTGTTTAATTGTGGTTAAGCGAAAACCAAAAAAAACACGAATGGCAATAGACAACGCTGTTATGGCGACACAAGAGCGTCCTCGCACGGAAGTAACACGTGTAAACACTTCGTTTGATGCACCAAACCTCAAAAGGTTCTGAACGTTGGGGAAATAATAAATTTGTGCTGTTAGACAATTACTGTTTTATAAGGAATAGTTTTTGTTTAGAGTTTGAAATGATAATTTGTACATTTCATATAATTGGTCAGATAAATTTAATTTAAGAATCTTATTAATCTTATTACTAAGATTAAAAGGTGAAGTTGAACTCAATCAACTCATATTCCGTTGACTTCACTGTATTTTGCGGTCGTTATACACCCTTTCAATTACTCGCTAAATTGACACATATTTGAAAGGGTGGAACTAGCACAGAAGAAATGCTATTGAAAACATCGCACCGACATACCAGTAAACAGATTTGTACAGAACAGAACTCCGGCGATATGGGTATACTTTGTATCAACAACATTGCCGTATCTACAACATAGCACTCGGAGAAAAGCTTTGCTCTACTGGAAGCATTAGGAGTGAATAAGATATAATTTGCTTTTAAACATTTTTAAAGTTTACTTTGTTCCAGACAACTTAACGTCTTACACTGAACTGGCAATTCAAATATTAAATGTTATTCAATTATCTATGAAGTTCATGGCATTTCAATATACAAGGGGTGTTTCTGTATGTTATAAGTGTAATAATAGAGACCGAGCAGCACCCAACAAGATGAATGGAGAGTCGTAAACAGTCAAAGTTTGACTTATGTATTTCTTGAGTCCGTTCTACATATGGAGCAAGTGTGAGGTGACTTATGTATTTCTTGAGTCCGTTCTGCATATGGAGCAAGTGTGAGGTGACTTATGTATTTCTTGAGTCCGTTCTGCATATGGAGCAAGTGTGAGGTGACTTATGTATTTCTTGAGTCCGTTCTACATATCGAGCAAGTGTGAGGTGACTTATGTATTTCTTGAGTCCGTTCTACATATGGAGCAAGTGTGAGGTGACTTATGTATTTCTTGAGTCCGTTCTACATATGGAGCAAGTGTGAGGTGACTTATGTATTTCTTGAGTCCGTTCTACATATGGAGCAAGTGTGAGGTGACTTATGTTTTTCTTGAGTCCGTTCTACATATGGAGCAAGTGTGAGGTGACTTATGTATTTCTTGAGTCCGTTCTACATATGGAGCAAGTGTGAGGTGACTTATGTATTTCTTGAGTCCGTTCTACATATGGAGCAAGTGTGAGGTGACTTATGTTTTTCTTGAGTCCGTTCTACATATGGAGCAAGTGTGAGGTGACTTATGTATTTCTTGAGTCCGTTCTACATGTGGAACAAGTGTGAGGTGACTTATGTATTTCTTGAGTCCGTTCTACATGTGGAACAAGTGTGAGGTGACTTATGTATTTCTTGAGTCCGTTCTACATGTGGAGCAAGTGTGAGGTGACTTATGTATTTCTTGAGTCCGTTCTACATATGGGGCAAGTGTGAGGTGACTTATGTATTTCTTGAGTCCGTTCTACATATCGAGCAAGTGTGAGGTGACTTATGTATTTCTTGAGTCCGTTCTACATATGGAGCAAGTGTGAGTTGACTTATGTTTTTCTTGAGTCCGTTCTACATATGGAGCAAGTGTGAGGTGACTTATGTTTTTCTTGAGTCCGTTCTACATATGGAGCAAGTGTGAGGTGACTTATGTTTTTCTTGAGTCCGTTCTACATATGGAGCAAGTGTGAGTTGACTTATGTATTTCTTGAGTCCGTTCTACATATGGAGCAAGTGTGAGTTGACTTATGTATTTCTTGAGTCCGTTCTACATATGGAGCAAGTGTGAGTTGATTTATGTATTTCTTGAGTCCGTTTGGCATATGGAACAAGTGTGAGGTGATTTATGTATATCTTGAGTCCGTTTGAAATATTGAGCAAGTAGGAGTTGACTTATAAATGTATTTCTTGCGTCCGATTGACCTTCATGATTTACTATATATTTATATGCGGTTTTTATATATCATACTTGAGAAACGAGATTAAGTAACATTTCAACAACCGAACCAACGCATGTAAAGCAAAAATTCACCAATGTTGCATGATTTATAAGAATATACGTATTTATTGGCTAAATATATGTACTATATCAATGCTGTTCTTTCAATTGCAGGAAAGGAGAAGAAGAAGACAAGAAGAAATGGTAAGTAACTTAGTTAGCGAAGTTTTATAGTCTGAAGTTGAATCAATATTTCCCATTTAACCTGAAATCGCTGCAATGAAACTACATTGTCCACACTGTTAAGTTTTATAATTTTTAAAACAGTTCTGTTATTTCAAACATATATTTAATCCACTCGAAATGGATGTATCCGTTGTTTCGACTGTGTTTTGACTTTAAACTGAATAGTGCAATGCGATGTCCCCAATATGTATTGAAACTTGACATTGGAATTGGTGTTTCACTCAGTATTTATTCATTTGTGTGTTTCGCATATTGTTATGTTTTTGGTCAAGGGCACTTGTGCCATAGTTCGTAATGATGCACCAGACATCTGCGACTGCGAGCCGCGTGTGCGTTCCACTGACGTAATGTATTATTACGCTCATTTCGAATAGTTGTCCGTTAGCGAATTTGAATAATAAAAGTAGTACCATAATGACTGCTCACAACGTACTAGAACGTGAAAACTAGTTCTTCTCGCCAGGCATTTTGAAACTGACAGCAGCCTTTGTTTTTGTTGATTAATACGAAAACAACAACATAAAAATGGCATTAATATAAGCAGAATGCATGACATATTGTAGTAATATAGTATGTACAAAATGAGCGTAATCGATTAAATGATATACAACTGTCAATCAAGTCTGCAAAAGTTTAACCTGTCAATGCTACTTTCGGAGTACATGGAACGTTACGCAAGTTCAAGTGAACAGTTAGGCCACCCACGGAATGATTTCAATTGTAAGGTGGATTCATTTACAACATACCGTGAGTAGCATGGAACATTTGACACGTATATGACATGCAATACACATTCGTTGGATCCCGATCAAAAACGGGTCAAATCAAAGGCATTTTATTCTTGCAAACGGAATGAAATTAGAAACTCAAAATATGCGCATAATTATTCTAAATGTTTCTTTCTTAATGAAGCCACATGTATGAATATGTGCATAGCACCTAGATCATGAAAGATAAGGGTAGTTTACTGGCGCCTTGAAAAGTCTTCGGTAACATCTTAAGACCAATCAGGGTAAGTACATATTTACTTCATACATTGTACACATTGCATTATATCAATGCCATTGCTTCATTGCTTTAACGGTCTTGACTTTTTTAATTTGGAATTTATCTGAACAAAAGTAATGAAGATTTAACCTGGAGTTGTCAAACCGGAAAACCGCTTGGCTTTTGATTGGTTTGTATATCCAGATTGAGGGTTTGGGTGCATAGGTGACAAATTCACTCCAACCTGATAGCGATTACCTCTACTGTTTTCACGTGATCCATGAGTACGGGCGCCATCCGAGGATTGCATAAAAGCAGACGTTTAGAATATACAGGGAAGTTATACTCTTTATGTTTACTATCTTGATAAATAACAAACACTTGGTGATTCTTAAGGTTTCATACCAAATACAAATACCTCGCAGGGTGAAAGTTAATTGTAAATATGATACTTTACCACAATGAGGTTTTCAGAAAGCTCCCCATATTGTTGACGCTTATTTATATAGATTGAAACCTGTGTACATAAAACAAATCTGGGTTGCAAAAACAAGTGTGTAGACGACGAAAAGGGACAGGCAGAAGACGCAGTAATTCAATTAACAACAAGTGAAGAGTATAATTCAATGAAGAACAAAAACGAAATGGCACAAAATACACAAAATGCGACTGAGTGCGAGAATATCTCACATTCGTGTATTTTCTATGCAATTCAGACGATTTTCATGCGAGAGATCAGAAACATCGCTTACTTGATATATTCCTGTCATAGTCAATACTCATTATCCATTTACACTTTATAAATTGATTTAAATCATTTACATGGATGAAAATATTTGGTTTTTAGTTTACACATTATACTGAATTAGATCATTAAATTAAATGTCAAACATATGTGATTCAGGTAAATGTTAACTGAGTTTTCTTGCCCCTAAAAGTATGTGAACAAGTATATGTGCTTGCGATTCAACACTTTACGAATAAAAGGGATACAAATTTCGAAATATAAGTTTATCGCAAAATATCATCAAAATTATACACTCGAATGTTATTTGGTGTACAAATATTGATAATTCCTATTTTAGGTTTATTGAACAGTATACTTATACTATATACGGTTACATACAACGATGAATACGTTTTGAGGGTTAAGATATTGTACAAAGGGTAACTTTTGTACAACAAAATGACCGGTAGTAAAGTAACTGCCTAATGTACCAACACACGTGATACACATTTCCTTGGGTTTGAACAAATAGTGAGCGCTCCAAATGTCACGGTACCATTTAATTCGAGTGCCAGGAAAGAAAGCTACTGAATCCAACTGTCAACGTCTTCTTTCGGTACGACACGTTGGGGGATCATAAACCGGCGACCTTACGCAACCAATGAGGTACTGAGCTAATGGGGCAGTCACAGAAGACAATACAATAATAGCCAAGCCTGTGTATTTATTGTTCTATCTGGTGAAAACGAACTAAAACGGAGAAAATAACTCGTCACTTT
Source organism: Mya arenaria (assembly GCF_026914265.1). Taxonomy (NCBI): domain Eukaryota; kingdom Metazoa; phylum Mollusca; class Bivalvia; order Myida; family Myidae; genus Mya; species Mya arenaria. Next base: position 36,388,958 of record NC_069124.1, read on the forward strand.
TCCAAACTGTTTCCTTACCACAGCTGCTGGCATTTTGTTTGCAATCTGACATACATGCAGTAGTCCTTTACCAAGATTGTTCAAAGAATTGCCATGTGGTCTAAAGTGGCCTTGCTCAAGGGGTGTCAGGTTTTCTATATATCATATAATAATTTCTTTGAAAATATTTTTCTCCGCAAATGCAAATCTCAGACCTTGATATAAATTTTAAAGATTGTACAATTTCATTAAGTGGCCTTTTACGAAGCTTGTTAAAATTATGAACATTATGTTGAATCTTGTCCCAGTCCAGGGGCCCAGGGTTTCCATATTCTTAAATAGTTAAAGCTTTCAAAATGTTCATTTCCCAATCCACAAGACCAAGCCTTTTAATAAGTGGTTTGTACATGAAGCCTCTTGTATGTTGTGGCTATTAACCAAGATTGTTAAAATCCTGTCCAAGTGGGTTCTTGTTTTTTAGACTGATTATGTAAAGTCTTGAAAAACTTCTTCCAAAACCGCAAGGCATTTACGCTTGAATATTTTATATGTAGCCTCACATACTGGTCAAATACCAACATTGTTAAACTTATGCCCATTGGGTGAAACTGGCACCTATCCTGAATTTCCTTAATTTTCTATGAGATCATTTCTTTTACAGGAAAATCTTTGAAAATCTCAGACACTACAAGGCCCCGCCCCAGACCATTTGTATTTGGTATGTCAACCCGTGTAGTAGTTTGTAACTACCTAGAAACCAGTCACTTCCTCATGTTTTGGCAAGGTTTGACTTCTTTAGCAACAACTTTCTTCTTATCAATCACTTACTCACTATGCGAACTATGATTTCTTTAGGGATTAATGACTTCCTTCGCAACCATGTTCTTCCATAGCAACCAATGACCTTCCTTCGCAACCATGTTCTTCCATAGCAACCAGTGACCTTCTTAGCAACAAATGTCTTCTTTAGAAACCACTTACCTGCAGGCAATAGTAGTTTGAGACTCAGTTAACACGATGGATCATAAATTATTTATGCAAAAATAGTATCACTATTTCTAAATATGCAATAAGGAGAAACATTAGCCTTTTCTATCGGTAATGATGGTTATCTCTCATTTATTTCGAAATTTAATAACATAAGTTCAATATTAGAAATAATGTATATTCACCTGCATCTGTATAGTGCTGTTCTCATAGAATGTCTGGATACTATAGCTTTCATCAGTAACCATCCAATTTATAATGGTATACACTTATCGTGGACGTCTTTTCTCCAGAAAGTAAGTATAAGTCTATGCTTTAATTAGGCAATTTTCTTCTTCGCTGAAACCTATAGATAGTCAATGAGTGTAAAGTGATCCTAAGAATACACTGATATATAGATAGATAAATAGATTTATTTCGGCATAGGAAGCATATACATAGTTCACAACATAACATAGGATAAAAAAAATGAGCATTATTAAATACTATATCACATACGAGAAAACTATGACATACACACCAACACCAAGGACAACACAAAAAAGGGCAAGCTTTTGCCTGGACCCAACTAAAATTGACTCGGTTTTACCCAAGTGCAGTGACAACTTATAGTCCACTAACCATTGGCTGACCAATTCCATATCATCTGTCAACGCCTTTTTAACAACAGATAAACTTTTACCAGATACCAGGATACCAGAATCATCAGCATATAAAAGCAATTTATTTTTGACCACAGCTGACATATCATTTACATAAATTAAAAAGAGAAGGGGTCCAAGGATTGAGCCCTGACGAACACCACATGTTATTTTGGAATTGGAAGAATAAGTACCAGAGACATCTACAAGCTGCTGTCTCTCTGATAAATATGATTTGAACCAATTTAGGACGTCAATACTAAGACCTGATGCTTGCAGTTTCATTAAAAGAATGGAATGGTCGACTGTGTCAAACACTTTCTGCAAATCCAGCAGCACCATACCAACAACATTACCTTTATCGTTTTCATACCTGATAAAGTCTGTAAGGTGAACTAGACAAGTAACAGTAGAGAAGCCACTCCTGAAACCTGATTGTAATTTATACAACAGATCTTTATCCTTAAAATAAGCTTCAACCTTGTCATAAACCACCTTTTCAAGGATTTTCGATACAACATTTAAAATGGACACAGGCCGGTAATTACCAACAGACAATTTGTCGTTCTTTCTATAGAGGGGAACAACTCTTGCAGATTTAAGATCATCAGGGACTTGACCTTGGATAAGGGATAAGTTTATGATATGAGCTAATGGACCAGCAATAACTGGGGATCCATCTCTGATAAAACGAGAAGGTATACCATCTAAGCCAGTAGCTTTTTTGACACCTAATGAAGTTAAGTATTTAAGAACTTTACTTTCAGAAACAATGGAAAAAGAAAAACTGTTTGCAAAAACACCCTTATTTGCATAATAAGTATTAACAAATTTCTTACTAAATTTATGCACACTTTCTGGCAACTTTTCAACAAGTTTACATGCAACTGTTGTATAAAATTTGTTGAATGATTCAGCAATAAGTTTCTTTTCAAAACACACATTATCATCGATATTTAAACAAATATTTGAACCAGTTGAAGATGAACCCTTCTTGGAAGGCAAACCAAGATTTTTAACAGTTGTCCATAAAGAAGTTGAGTCATTTTTGTTCTCCTCGAGTGTATTAGTAAAATATTCCTTTTTTGATTTGACAGTAAGATTCTTAACTTTGTTCCTGAGAGTCTTAAATTATTCATAATTATCACAGTTTCTATCACATTTATATTTATTAAAAGCTTTATCCCTATCATTAATCACACTATGACACGGCAATATAAATTGATTGTTTTCATATATTTATTGTATCATATCGTCGTATAAATAAGCACACTAAAATTAACAGAATAATTATACGCAAAATTAGCGCATTGAAACTGTACAATTCTGTTTGGTCCTACATGACTTGGATCGTGTCCAATGGATGTCCTAAATGCAACACCGACAACCAAACATTTTTAAGTCAATTTCCCAACAGTGTGATATATCAGCAAGATTCAACTCAAGTGATGATTGTCCTACTACATGGTCTGCGAAAGAAAACAGAAAAAACACAGATGAATGTCAAAACGTTCTAGTCTCACAAATATGGTGTCTACATATCGATTGTCCCAAATAAACAAGCAAATAGTATTTCAAAAGCAATATTTAATATTGATATGGATTCTTATAACATAACTTACTTAGCAAGGATTAATATAACCCCATGCAATACTTTTATATGTAAGGTACCGCATCACAGATAAATGGATGCATATGCGCTGTCATAAAACGCAAAAAACATCATAAACGATGTTTCAAAAGGAATTCTGTCGGTGTTAACAAATTGGCTCCACATTGGAACGAATGGTGAGGAAGGCTTGGCTTAATCCAATCAAACGACTGATCACAGAGCCGGAAAACACCTCGTCCAGAAACTTCTTAACAATAAGGTTCCTGCGAACCAGATTATGCAACTATTGGGAGGACACAAGGACATTACATCTATAAACAACTATAGCAACATAATTCCAAATCAACATAAGGGGAAATATCCAACATCCAGTGAAAAAGCTCAGCCTATGCTTTTCGCCAGCCAAGTTCGACTGATTCCACATCAAATCTCACTTTCTCCATTTATAAATCATTTTGGTGCTATAATTCACGGCGATAATATCATTGTGCACATCAATCATGTGACAAAAACAAAGTGATGTAATCCACCAGCTACGAAGCGAGTTTGCACTATTGAAAGCGACTGCAACGATGACTTAAAATCTTTTCAAACTTCAACCGCCAAATAACCTGCACAAACTCGCGTGATTACTATTCACGTCAAGCAGTTATGACATTGCTGTTATAACTGTGCGGTGTTTTCTTTTCTTTTTGTTCAATTGTGATTATGTTGTAATGTTTTCGGACTAGCAGGACATTTCATAAACAGTATTCTTTCTTTCAACCAGTGATGGTAATCTATATAGGTCTTAATTGAATCTAAGAACGATGTAGCTAATCGGATTGCTTGTTATACAGTGAATAGAGTCAATGCTGTATGACCATGAGATTGATTTAGGTTGTATTACCTATACATGGTAAAAAGGAACAATCGATGATCTCCTAAACATGTTTTAAAGTTGTAAAAATGTTGGGACTCCTCTTGACCTTTGTGTAGTGCATAGGTACTAATTGAAATTTTGACTTAGTGAATTATGAAATAAACTTTTCAGGATGAATTTTTCTAAGAATCATGTTTACTTTAACAACAGAAGAATGACAAAAAATATTTGAGCTAAGAAAAAAATGTGCACGAGCTCTTGTTATCGGCAAATTAAAAAACAAAAAAACGAGATCACATTGATCAGTTTTATTTTAAGATTCATCTAGCAAATATTTACACAATAATAACCAAACTAGGAATTATTTCACGCAACGCAGCGTTATTCGTGTTGCAACAGAACGAAAACTGATTGAAGCAATTATATTACAAACAAATTGCATATAGTTTCAAGGACATGCCAAGAAATAAATAGAAACATTTTATACATGAGATGGTGCACTATTTCCTATAATTTGTTCAGCTCCAATAAATATAACATGTGGCAGTGGATATGTATTTATTATATTCACTTAGCGATTTATATGTAACGGTTGAGCATTAGTTTCAAAGTATATGTGTAATGGTTTGAGCATATTTAACATTATTTGCATCGATGCGTTCCCTTATTTGGACAATCATTCAATCCATTACTTATCTGAACATGTATATACATGTATAAGCATCAATATATTAATTTTTTTATCAAATAAAACAAATAAACTGTATAACTTAACTACCTAAGGCTCTTCTCAAAACCAGATATAATACATGCTTAATTTGTTTATATGTATTGCTATTCAAACTTCCAACACTGCATGGAGATAACAGAGCATCGACACAGTTGTAAAATATAAACAATCTACCCACGCTGCATGTGGATAACAGAGCATCGACACAGTTGTAAAACATAAACAATCTACACACGCTGCATGTGGATAACAGAGCATCGACACAGTTGTAAAATATAAACAATCTACCCACGCTGCATGTGGATAACAGAGCATCGACACAGTTGTAAAACATAAACAATCTACACACGCTGCATGTGGATAATAGAGCATCGACACAGTTGTAAAACGAAAAACAATCTACCAACGCTGCATGTCGATAACAGAGCATCGACACAGTTGTAAAACATAAACAATCTACACACGCTGCATGTGGATAATAGAGCATCGACACAGTTGTAAAACGGAAAACAATCTACCAACGCTGCATGTGGATAACAGAGCATCGACACAGTTGTAAAATATAAACAATCTACACACGCTGCATGTGGATAATAGAGCATCGACACAGTTGTAAAACGGAAAACAATCTACACACGCTGCATGTGGATAATAGAGCATCGACACAGTTGTAAAATATAAACAATCTACCAACGCTGCATGTGGATAACAGAGCATCGACACAGTTGTAAAATATAAACAATCTACCCACGCTGCATGTGGATAACAGAGCATCGACACAGTTGTAAAATATAAACAATCTACCAACGCTGCATGTGGATAACAGAGCATCGACAAAGTTGTAAAATATAAACGATCTACCCACGCTGCATGTGGATAACAGAGCATCGACACAGTTGTAAAATATAAACAATCTACCCACGCTGCATGTGGATAACAGAGCATCGACACAGTTGTAAAATATAAACAATCTACCAACGCTGCATGTGGATAACAGAGCATCGACACAGTTGTAAAATATAAACAATCTACCCACGCTGCATGTGGATACCAGAGCATCGACACAGTTGTAAAATATAAACAATCTACCCACGCTGCATGTGGATAACAGAGCATCGACACAGTTGTAAAATATAAACAATCTACCCACGCTGCATGTGGATAACAGAGCATCGACACAGTTGTAAAATATAAACAATCTACCAACGCTGCATGTGGATAACAGAGCATCGACACAGTTGTAAAATATAAACAATCTACCCACGCTGCATGTGGATAACAGAGCATCGACACAGTTGTAAAATATAAACAATCTACCCACGCTGCATGTGGATAACAGAGCATCGACACAGTTTTAAATATAAACAATATACCCACGCTGCATGTGGATAACAGAGCATCGACACAGTTGTAAAATATAAACAATCTACCCACGCTGCATGTGGATAACAGAGCATCGACACCGTTGTAAAATATAAACAATCTACCCACGCTGCATGTGGATAACAGAGCATCGACACAGTTGTAAAATATAAACAATCTACCCACGCTGCATGTGGATAACAGAGCATCGACACCGTTGTAAAATATAAACAATCTACCCACGCTGCATGTGGATAACAGAGCATCGACACAGTTGTAAAATATAAACAATCTACCAACGCTGCATGTGGATAACAGAGCATCGACACCGTTGTAAAACGGAAAACAATCTCCCAACGCTGCATGTTTATAACAGAGCACCGACACAGTTGTAAAATATAAAACAATCTACCAACGCTGCATGTTTATAACAGAGCATCGACACAGTTGTAAAATATAAACAATCTACCAACGCTGCATGTGGATACCAAAGCACCGACACAGTTGTAAAATATAAACAATCTACCCACGCTGCATGTGGATAACAGAGCATCGACACAGTTGTAAAACATAAACAATCTACCCACGCTGCATGTGGATAACAGAGCATCGACACAGTTGTAAAACATAAACAATATACCAACGCTGCATATGGATAACAGAGCATCGACACAGTTGTAAAATATAAACAATCTACCAACGCTGCATGTGGATAACAGAGCATCGACAGAGTTGTAAAATATAAACAATCTACCAACGCTGCATGTGGATAACAGAGCATCGACAGAGTTGTAAAATATAAACAATCTACCAACGCTGCATGTGGATAACAGAGCATCGACACAGTTGTAAAATATAAACAATCTACCCACGCTGCATGTGGATAACAGAGCATCGACACAGTTGTAAAATATAAACAATCTACCAACGCTGCATGTGGATAACAGAGCATCGACACAGTTGTAAAATATAAACGATCTACCAACGCTGCATGTGGATAACAGAGCATCGACACAGTTGTAAAATATAAACGATCTACCCACGCTGCATGTGGATAACAGAGCATCGACACAGTTGTAAAATATAAACGATCTACCCACGCTGCATGTGGATAACAGAGCATCGACACAGTTGTAAAATATAAACAATCTACCCACGCTGCATGTGGATACCAAAGCATCGACACAGTTGTAAAATATAAACAATCTACCCACGCTGCATGTGGATACCAAAGCATCGACACAGTTGTAAAATATAAACATTCTACCAACGCTGCATGTGGATAACAAAGATCGACACAGTTGTAAAACATAAACAATCTACCAACGCTGCATGTGGATAACAGAGCATCGACACAGTTGTAAAACATAAACAATCTACCAACGCTGCATGTGGATAACAGAGCATCGACACAGTTGTAAAATATAAACAATCTACCAACGCTGCATGTGGATAACAGAGCATCGACACAGTTGTAAAATATAAACAATCTACCAACGCTGCATGTGGATAACAAAGATCGACACAGTTGTAAAATATAAACAATCTACCTACGCTGCATGTGGATAACAGAGCATCGACACAGTTGTAAAATATAAACAATCTACCAACGCTGCATGTGGATAACAGAGCATCGACACAGTTGTAAAACATAAACAATCTACCCACGCTGCATGTGGATACCAAAGCATCGACACAGTTGTAAAATATAAACAATCTACCCACGCTGCATGTGGATAACAAAGATCGACACAGTTGTAAAATATAAACAATCTACCAACGCTGCATGTGGATAACAAAGATCGACACAGTTGTAAAATACAAACAATCTACCAACGCTGCATGTGGATAACAGAGCATCGACACAGTTGTAAAATATAAACAATCTACCAACGCTGCATGTGGATAACAGAGCATCGACACAGGTGGATAACAGAGCATCGACACAGTTGTAAAATATAAACAATCTACCCACGCTGCATGTGGATACCAAAGCATCGACACAGTTGTAAAATATAAACGATCTACCCACGCTGCATGTGGATACCAGAGCATCGACACAGTTGTAAAATATAAACGATCTACCAACGCTGCATGTGGATAACAGAGCATCGACACAGTTGTAAAATATAAACGATCTACCCACGCTGCATGTGGATAACAGAGCATCGACACAGTTGTAAAATATAAACGATCTACCAACGCTGCATCTGGATAACAGAGCATCGACACAGTTGTAAAATATAAACAAGCTACCAACGCTGCATCTGGATAACAGAGCATCGACACAGTTGTTAAATATAAACAAGCTACCAACGCTGCATCTGGATAACAGAGCATCGACACAGTTGTAAAATATAAACAATCTACCCACGCTGCATGTGGATAACAGAGCATCGACACAGTTTTAAATATAAACAATCTACCCACGCTGCATGTGGATAACAGAGCATCGACACAGTTGTAAAATATAAACAATCTACCAACGCTGCATGTGGATAACAGAGCATCGACACAGTTGTAAAATATAAACAATCTACCCACGCTGCATGTGGATACCAAAGCATCGACACAGTTGTAAAATATAAACATTCTACCAACGCTGCATGTGGATAACAAAGATCGACACAGTTGTAAAACATAAACAATCTACCAACGCTGCATGTGGATAACAGAGCATCGACACAGTTGTAAAACATAAACAATCTACCAACGCTGCATGTGGATAACAGAGCATCGACACAGTTGTAAAATATAAACAATCTACCAACGCTGCATGTGGATAACAGAGCATCGACACAGTTGTAAAATATAAACAATCTACCAACGCTGCATGTGGATAACAAAGATCGACACAGTTGTAAAATATAAACAATCTACCTACGCTGCATGTGGATAACAGAGCATCGACACAGTTGTAAAATATAAACAATCTACCAACGCTGCATGTGGATAACAGAGCATCGACACAGTTGTAAAACATAAACAATCTACCCACGCTGCATGTGGATACCAAAGCATCGACACAGTTGTAAAATATAAACAATCTACCCACGCTGCATGTGGATAACAAAGATCGACACAGTTGTAAAATATAAACAATCTACCAACGCTGCATGTGGATAACAAAGATCGACACAGTTGTAAAATACAAACAATCTACCAACGCTGCATGTGGATAACAGAGCATCGACACAGTTGTAAAATATAAACAATCTACCAACGCTGCATGTGGATAACAGAGCATCGACACAGGTGGATAACAGAGCATCGACACAGTTGTAAAATATAAACAATCTACCCACGCTGCATGTGGATACCAAAGCATCGACACAGTTGTAAAATATAAACGATCTACCCACGCTGCATGTGGATAGCAGAGCATCGACACAGTTGTAAAATATAAACGATCTACCCACGCTGCATGTGGATAACAGAGCATCGACACAGTTGTAAAATATAAACGATCTACCCACGCTGCATGTGGATAACAGAGCATCGACACAGTTGTAAAATATAAACGATCTACCAACGCTGCATCTGGATAACAGAGCATCGACACAGTTGTTAAATATAAACAAGCTACCAACGCTGCATCTGGATAACAGGGCATCGACACAGTTGTTAAATATAAACAAGCTACCAACGCTGCATCTGGATAACAGAGCATCGACACAGTTGTAAAATATAAACAATCTACCCACGCTGCATGTGGATAACAGAGCATCGACACAGTTTTAAATATAAACAATCTACCCACGCTGCATGTGGATAACAGAGCATCGACACAGTTGTAAAATATAAACAATCTACCAACGCTGCATGTGGATAACAGAGCATCGACACAGTTGTTAAATATAAACAATCTACACACGCTGCATGTGGATAACAGAGCATCGACACAGTTGTAAAATATAAACAATCTACCCACGCTGCATGTGGATAACAGAGCATCGACACAGTTGTAAAATATAAACAATCTACCAACGCTGCATGTGGATAACAGAGCATCGACACAGTTGTAAAATATAAACAATCTACCAACGCTGCATGTGGATAACAGAGCATCGACACAGTTGTAAAATATAAACAATCTACCAACGCTGCATGTTGATAACAGAGCACCGACACAGTTGTAAAATATAAACAATCTACCAACGCTGCATGTGGATAACAGAGCACCGACACAGTTGTAAAATATAAACAATCTACCAACGCTGCATGTGGATAACAGAGCATCGACACAGTTGTAAAATATAAACAATCTACCCACGCTGCATGTGGATAACAGAGCATCGACACCGTTGTAAAATATAAACAATCTGCCAACGCTGCATGTGGATAACAGAGCATCGACACAGTTGTAAAATATAAACAATCTGCCAACGCTGCATGTGGATAACAGAGCATCGACACAGTTGTAAAATATAAACAATCTACCAACGCTGCATGTGGATAACAGAGCATCGACACAGTTGTAAAATATAAACAATCTACCAACGCTGCATGTGGATAACAGAGCATCGACACAGTTGTAAAATATAAACAATCTACCCACGCTGCATGTGGATAACAGAGCATCGACACAGTTGTAAAATATAAACAATCTACCCACGCTGCATGTGGATAACAGAGCATCGACACAGTTGTAAAATATAACAATCTACGCTACATGTGGATAATAGAGCATTGATGGAGAACCGTCGAAAAAATAATAATTTATTTAGTCTTAAATGTCTGCTGAGAAGCAATCCTAAAATCACCATTAAATTATTCTAGCGTAATAGTTCTTAAAATGTGTTTAGTCTTCACTACAATTAAAATGAATTAAGGATTAATGAAGCATACTGTATTCATGCGATCTTTAAAACAGTTGCAACAATTAACAATTCAACCGTAAAGCAATGCCATTGATAATGCATATTATTACTAATAAAGAAGCACGCCTGATGTCAAAGATAATGCAGTCATAACGTTTAATGTTATTTTGAGAGCTTACTCATACTTGGACTGTGATTTATAATGATATTAAGAAAGAGCTGAAAGTTCTTGCGCGATTCTCTTTTTTATAATAGAAGGCCCTATGTTTCTAGACATGCACATATATTAAGTGGCGTTTCGAGCCTGTTTTGTTCAAAACGGCAGGCAAATAAATGTGTTATCATTGTAATGTTTACCCTCTGGTTTAAATGAAACTTATCTTGTTGATGAATAATGGCTCCGGTTTCATAAAACAAAGGCACGTAATGCATTAAGTTTGTTATGAATTTAAGTTTGCTAATCCGTAGTATTCTCAACTATCACAAATCAATCATATGGAAGTATGGGGACAAAAACTACAGTTAATGTATCGGTCACGATTCCGTGGCACTTCTGCATGATGCCACAAATGTCCAAATATAAGTGTTGCACTGTGGAAGGTTGATATGTAGCTAAAAGGCCTACACAAGGTCACAAAATAACGACCAGTTGTTTGTTCTTGCGTTAGATACTTTCAATAAGTTTCATATATTCTCTCGGAGTAAGGAGGCATGACCATTTGGATTTCCATAAAATCAGCTAAACGGTTCGCACTAAAGCCACAAGTATACCAATCAAAATATGTTCATATTTAATAAATCGAAATATGATATAAATACTGACCAAACTGCCTGACATAATATAAAAGGAGATCGTAAATTACATTTATATGTTCCATTTATTTTCCATTGGCGTGTTAAGTTAACCCAAATCGTTACATGGCGTTAACGACCAAACATATATGCATAACGCATGATCACGAAAGCAGGTTATGCAATTCGTCTCTTGTTTCTTAAAGTCGTCTTGCCATTTCCATCGGAACAGTTCTACAAGAAACATAAATATTTAATAAGGAAACACTTTTTTGCAATGTTGCCGGAAAATAAATTAATGCCTGCAAATAAATCTACTTTACGTCCCAAGGATTTTAAATCGTTCTTTGCATACAAAATTTCGTGTCATCGCTTTCATTAAAAGACAAAGACTTGTAAGGCATCTTAAGAATGTTCTCAAATATTTTCTTCTTTTTTTAATTGTCACAAATTTCTTGTAGATAACAACAACTACAATACAGACAATGGTATTTTAAGCAATTTGTTGATCTTTATGAAATAATAAAACTCTTTAGTTTTGCTTCCTCGTTCGTTAAAAAAGTATGGAACAGAAATGAAAATAGATCTAATGGAACGAGAGTCAGTTCAATACGCCATGACGCCGCCTGGTTACAGGAATGGTTAATTTCTGTGTCTGAAATGGATATGAGCATGTGCGTTATAAATTGACCCACATTCTGTTATTGTTATATCAGCCTGTAGATATTTCGGAAGAGTGTAAGTGTGATAATTTGGAGCAGCATACGGTACATGGTTTTATGGTCATTGTGTAATAAGTGAAATGTACTATGTTTGTAACATCGAGTTAAACGTCCCGTAATTCGCAGCAGGACAATTTTCAATTCAGAATAACATTCCTGTGAAGTTGCATGCTATAGTACTTTTGGAGCACCAATGCAACACAATACTTCTCAGACAGTGTTTAAAAAGTCAAGGTCTATATCTTTTGATATCTCACACAAACTCTATGTACACGCATTCTCATTTTAACAAATATCAGTGTATGTCTGGTACATACGGGTTCCTACATATAGTTGGAGTCGTCCCCAGTGTTCTAGCTGACAGTGTTTAAGGGAATAGAAATAATCATACGTTGTCTTAAAGCTGCATTCTCACAGATTGGACGTTTTGACACCTTCTTTATTTTTTGTCTTGGAACGAACCATTTTTTGCGAACATGCATGGAAACCAGTTATATAAGACTGCTGAGAAAAAATTAGATCGCAGATTTTTAGATTTAAGTTCAAAAATTGATGTTTAATGCATTTTTCTTAAACCGTTAAGACATAAAACATTGACTTTCGAACGAAAATATGAAAATCTGCGATCTGATCTTTTGTCAGCAGTCTTTTACCATTGGTTTGGAGATATGTACGCAAAACATTGCTCTTTCCAAGACAAAAAATAAAAAAAAGTTGTAAAAACGGTATATCTGTGAGAGTGCAGCTTTAAGCCATTGTAATAAATCAAATCGTTTTTGAATAGCACTTTTGAAAAAAAAACCCGGTATATTTCGATACATCGTACCTTCAACATACAGTCTTCTTTTAAATTGCTTCATCGTACAGTAGAAACCAAAAAGGGACTATGACGATATGTCTCATACAAATACAAAGGTCATCGCGTTTATAGCTATTTATAAACTAAAAGGGCAAAGTCCCTGAACAAGCTAGAACACAATATTTACAAATTAAAGTATTAATTACTACTCTTGTAGCAGCAATTTCAACAACCATGCTACATACCTAGTACTTAATCACAGATGTGTGTGCAATTGATACTTTCATCAGGACTTTTGTATGAGATATGTAGATTGATGAACGGTTTTCTATCATTTGTGCCCGAGAGAGAACAAAACGATATTAATGACTAATGGATCACTATATTAACATCAATTCATTATTATCAAAGCCATGTAGCTCCACAACACAGCCCGGCGTTCAGTTCCACAGAGTCACGAGGAACACAGCCCGCCGTTCAGTTCCACAGGGTCACGAGGAACACAGCCCGGCGTTCAGTTCCACAGAGTCACGAGGAACACAGCCCGCCGTTCAGTTCCACAGGGTCACGAGGAACACAACCCGGCGATCAGTTCCTCAGAGTCACGAGGAACACAGCCCGGCGATCAGTTCCTCAGAGTCACGAGGAACACAGCCCGGCGATCAGTTCCACAGAGTCACGAGGAACACAACCCGGCGATCAGTTCCTCAGGGTCACGAGGAACACAACCCGGCGATCAGTTCCTCAGAGTCACGAGGAACACAGCCCGGCGATCAGTTCCACAGAGTCACGAGGAACACAGCCCGCCGTTTAGTTCCACAGGGTCACGAGGAACACAGTCCGGCGTTCAGTTCCACGGGTCACGAGGAACACAGCCCGGCGTTCAATTCCACTCCACAACACAGCCCGGCGTTCAGTTCCACAGAGTCACGAGGAACACATTCCTGCGTTCAGTTCCACAGAGTCACGAGGACATAAAGGTAGCTGGGTAAATATTTCCCTGATCTATTATGCATGCTACTGAAACGATGATGTCGAAGAAATGTTGCTTGACTGACCTTTTGATACACACAGTGAGGTATTGATAATGAAAAGATGGTCATAATATTCTTATATATTTAGGGGAATTCATTGACAACTATTGATGAGGCCTAAAAAAATAAATTGTGTGGTTCGGGTCACCCGACCCTACCTGGAAAATATCGCCGACCCCACTGTTTTTTGGCGGGTGCGACTTGCGAAAAACACACACTCCAGAACGTCGGGAGTTTAAGCTCATAACACCCAAGATGAGTTTCGAAGATGTAGAGATAATGTTTTTGTCCGAGCCGGGATATGTATCCGAGATTGACATGTCAACATCCGACAAGGGGCCATGGACCCGTTTGTATGAAGAACAGCTGTACGATATTCCTGTCGTACAATTTATCAAGAAATTCTCCGACTTTTCGCTCTTCAGAGAAAGATAAATACAATGGAACAAAATGTCTCTTGGATAATAGTATAAGTTTTCCCACACATAAGATTGAATGCCGGTCTAATTTTAATATACTCCACCCACCACTGCAGGACAAGGCATGACCCTTTTCACTTGTCATGTTGTCAGATGCAATTATAAAAAATAGTTTAAATAAAATAGCAGCAGGGCAAACATACTACTAGTATAGAAAGGAAATATAAAATACAGGGAGTTCTGACATAGGCTGGTGCCTGACAAAATGTGACTTTCTTTTAAACTGGGACTGAAACCTGGGTCTGTTGCCATTTGTACAGTTTATAAATTATTCCTAACTTTACTTCTTGGAGAATGGCAGAAAAATGTTTTTGAGATGCTGAAGCATGTCAGTATTGCCACATTTAATTACCATAACAACACAGTCGTCTACGTACGCACTCACCGGCGTGGCTAAAAGAACATCAACTTTTGTAATTCCCAATAGACTTAACCTTAGGTATAAGTTTGAATTAATTGACAGGTATTGTCTATAATTGAGTACGCATTATTAGGGAACATCAAAGAAAAAGTATTACAGGGGCTGTTTTATGTCATTTATTTTCTTTCCTTTTCAAGGCGCCTGACTTGGCGGATAAGCGCATTTTCGACTTTTGCCGAGATTATGTAAATGTTCACGAAAACGGATAAACACATTTTTTGCAATTCATTCAATAGAAACGTTGACGGTCATTTCAACAATCGAATTGAAGCATGTAAATTTCGAATTCACCAATATTGATGGGAAAATGATTATTTAACAAAATGTATTTGTTTCTTTTTGTTATATATATCTACTCAAGATAGATATTTTAAGGGTAAACTTATGTGTTTAAAAAACGTCTGCATTTTTTCATCCAATTGCATCAAACAAAAAGAGAAAGACGTAAACGGTAAGTGATTTAATTAGCAAATTATTAGAGTTTAACAAACTATCGCAATAATGTATAGGAATTGTCCTCGCAGTTAATCATAATCTATTTTTCTATTACACTGCATTTATTTCTAACAAAAAAGTTGAGAGTGATTTTTTGGTTGAATCCACTGTGTTTACCTTTAAGTGGAAATTGATGTTACCAATCTGTTCATTCGTGTATTTGGCATTATTTTGTTCCATCATGTTTGTTTTGTTGTTGGCGTTTCATGTAAGTTGTATCAACGCACCGTATATTCATTTCTTCACAGCCGTCAAATAAAAGATTTCCATAATACTTATCATAAAATAGTCATTAATAGCATTTCTTGTCTTACATTTATAAAACAAACATGTTTTAAAACCTTTACATGATGAAACTGAAAAACGAAAAATGTATCAAATTCATATGCATAATTTTTTATTTGTATTATCTACCGATCGCCAAGTTAGAATATTTATATGATCCATCATTCTAATGGCTCTGGCATGTCTCTGATCTGATAAGTCGGATTTCAGGAACGCCCTACGTAACTATCATGTGTGTGTGTAATATGTATATCACAAGTGTACAGAGTATTGCTGTGGCCAACGTTGTTTCCTTTAAAGTGTGTCATAATTTGGTTCATTTGGCTTAATCCATCTGGTAGGATATTTCACTTTTTATAACCAGATCTTATTTTAACCAGAAGCATGCGATAATTCAAGAAAGCACGAAATCATATTCAATTGTCAGAATAATGCAGAAGTGCTTGTCAGAATTTAACGCATATTTCCACGAATATGTCTGCTGTCCTTCTAGATGATTTATATTTTACTTTCGCTTCTTTAAGAGTAGGAGATATGACGAAACTGTGTAGACTGTCAGGGGAGATACAGCCCGAGGGCAGGTTATTTCTCTGACATACAGGACAGTTTGAGCAGTTTTGCTCGTGAATTTCATTGCGCATTTGTCAACCGTCTAATAAAGACAGAGACTAAGGGTGGATATATGGCAAATACAAAATATTGTTGTTAATAAAAACGCAAAAGTCTGTTGAAAAGAGGTGGAGATGTGCACATATTTAAATATGTAGGCAATCAAACGGCAAAATAATGTTTATTTAATGACTTATTGATCACCACAGTTTTATGGAAAGGCCATACATAATGGAAATCATTATTGTGTGACCTTACAGCACACGGCTCAGTAGACAAACTATAGGAAATGTAGATACGCAACTATTTTTAAGATAATTTCCCTAAAGAGTGATAAATTAGCACACCTCAGGTCAAATGTATGGTCGTCCTATCATTTAATGTCAGTTTGATATCGAAATCCTACATGGTCTGCGATTTAAGAACATATTTGGAAAGAGATGAAAGAACTGTCTACTAAGGAGGACTGTATTCACCCTGACCTTATGTTTGTAAACATGAACATATTTGAAGCATGTCTAATCTAATTAAAGCTCAGATCCGTATTATTTATGCATATGGAACTGTGGAGAGGTGTCCCATTGAAAACAAATACTGTGGCTGTTTCTGTAGTCATATCTTTATCCCATCCCTCTAATTAGCAATGCACACTGGGCTTTACTATTCCGGTCCTTGTAAAATCATTGAAACAGTACGTGTTTTTATTAGGTCAATGATAGATATTTCGGACGTATATAAACATTCTCGATTCCGTGACGCTTCTCCATTACACCAAAACAGGTAAAACAGAAGTGTTGGCAGTTGACATTGATCGAATAACACCGTCTCAATTGAATACAATCTGGAATAGTGATCCTTCCGGAGGCTCAATATATCCTAAAAATGATAACATCAGTCTCGGATTGGGTGCGAATGCTCATTTACAGTATTAATGGTATATGTAAAACTATGAACGTTTCTAGGTATAGGTATTCTATTTTCAAGAACCAAATTCATTATTTTCAATATTCTACCATCATATATCGCATGTTCAATCCTTACCTTATCCCCGCTCACCTTTCACTGTTCATCCAGAATAGCAAAAACAATTTGTTTTGATATTCAACAAGGCGAAAAGGGATGTTAACACTAGATATTATATAAAAAAAAAGATAGAACTACATATGAAATAGTGTAGGTCTGGCGAGAATACACGTATGGTATAAAATCAACTTTGAAACCTACTCTTTAACCCATAATGTAGATCTGCCATTGCCACCCCAACGATTCAATGAAACATGAACGTTAATCATGGCAAAAGAAAAACCAGAGCTTTTCTACATGCCAATAAATAAACTACATGACCCAAGGGTTTTACGACAAAAAACAGTCAACGCTTTTACTGGATGACATATAGATTTTTATTTTTGTTAACGACATTTAGGGATTTTGGATATTCCTCGTTCTAGATAAATCACTTGTAGATAACAAATAAAGAAAATCAATGATATTCCTCGTTCTAGATAAATCACTTGTAGATAACAAATAAAGAAATCAATGATATTCCTCGTACTAGATAAATCACTTGTAGATAACAAATAAAGAAAATCAATAACCCAATTAGACAATTCTTGAAGTTTATAAAATAACGAATTTCCATACATGTGTGGCTAATTAACTGCCTTAAAAGTGGATGGAGCAGACATTAAACATTCAATGATCTTGACAAAAAAGGTAAAACGTGTCAAATCTTTACAATGGGAAAAAATGTAAATATCGCTAGTGCTTTAATCATTCAGAAACAATCTGAAAGTTTTATACAGATACCTCACAAACTTGCACTTTCTTGTCGAAATACGGTCATTCTTTTTTAGCATGAACAGCAATATCTAAAGTGCGAAATGTATTGTCCATAGGATAGAAAACTTTCTCTTTCAGAAAGAAATACATGTGACATAGATTTAATGTAAACTGTGTTAAGTCGACTAATGTTTTTCTTGCGTCCGTTCAACATGTGGAGCCTGTGTTAGTGAGGTGGTCTTGTTCAACTTCAAACTCTATGAATGTACGTAGATTTGTGCGCCAATGGAGCGTATCATCAGGTTTTTTATTATTCATTTAATATTAAAGACCTTCTTAACCGATAATAAAATTATGGCTATGGCTCAAAAGTTGGTACAAATGCTGCAAGGAAGCCTACCCTTACAGACGACTTTACACTCGTTGCTTTGACGTAAGCACAATATCGAAAATTAATTATTGATTTCCTTCAATTTTGCATAGAAGCGATATGTAGAATAACCTCAAAGCAGCGGATCTTTGTAACATTAATATAACTCAACATTATGCTGTTAAAATGATCGAACGCTTTACTTAATACACTCGTTCCGAAATGTATGAGCTAATGGTTGTCGAGATCTGTTGCTTTCCGATAGTTGGACATGACAGCTAGTTGTAAGTAAAGATATAACATTTCTTAATCATCAAACAAGAAAACCAAATCTAGACTTAATACTTGACATATGACACAAGTACCCTTACAAAAAGATACATAACTATTTCATATTGCATAATATTAATCAACTATTACGTATTTGACGAGATACAGAGACAATTGCTGTATCAATACCAGACAATTGAAGACAATATATGCCAGAATTCGCTCAATATCGACCAAACTCGGCCAATATCAACAAAACTCGCCTAATATGATTTTCCTCCGTTTTGATTGGCTACAAAACTCGCCTAATATAGGATTTGTGAAATGGGCCATTTTCATTGGCTGTGGAAACTCGCCTAATATGAAAAATATGCTGGAAATTACTTTTTAAAGGTAGCCATTTTGTTTTCCGTTTTCCGACTGTTTTAAATATGTTGTGCTTCATACAACTTTATTTTGAATACTTGAACCTACTGAATGATTGAACCACTTTGTACGGTTTGATATAACAGTTGTATTTAACCCGGTGGTTTTTACGAATATTATGATTTTGTACGCCGACACAATGGACGACGAAGGTAAAACATTTGACGTTTTGGCAAACGATTTACAAAATAATACGAAAGGACATGCTTCCTTACAATGTACAGTGCTTTATTCATAAGTGTGTGCAATGTCACTATAAGGATGCATGTCAAATCAGCAAATTCAAGTCTAGAAAACCAGACACCATGAATGAATAAGGGATAAATACGGCTTCAATGTGAACTAAAGGTAAGTTATGCGAATGTTTTTAACCAAAACGGTAATAGTTAATTAATAAAATTCTTATTAATTAGGTGATTTCATATTGGCCCAGTTATTTGTCCTCGGTCAGCTGTATTTGCCTTCGCACTTTCGGGCTCAGGCAAATACATCTAACCTCGGACAAATAACTAGGCCAATATGAAATCACCTAATTAATATTAACATTATAATCTAGCATGTTCGAAGACGAGTTGGAAATGCGCTATCCATGAAACATTCAAATTTACAAGTAGATATTCTTCCGTTGAAAAATCTCTATAAACAAATTGAACCATGCGTAGTGTGGAAGTCTGCAAATAATTGTTAAGACTTGAAGAATGCGAACTTTAGTGCTAACTTGTGGCTAGACAAGCTCTCTTTATTACACTCCGTGTTTTTAATTCGTAAACGCGTTTTCTTTGACAAAATCGAACATATTGCGTTTGCTTGTCTGTACACAGCTGCAGTACATGAACGTTTTTATAGTGATATAAATATGGTATTCGTTAACATGTCGGATCCGACTTAGCTAAAAGATTCGACCACCTTCATATATATTGTTTTAGGGAAGAATTACATAAAAATGAAGACTGATATGCAAGCTCAGTTTTTGTTATGTGCAAGATGCATTTAATATATGCAATACTTTCGCATGTGTTTGAAATACTGAATTATTGACATTTTGCTTGCATCACGTTATCTGATTATGTTTATACCATATGTTCATACAATCGTCGGTACTATGTCAATTATATTGTATTTGACTTGAATCAATTGCATCTTGTGGAGGATATATTGAACTAAATGAAAATACATATAGGAAGAGAGCTGATGATTTGTTTGCTTTGACCGTTTAATAGTGAAACAGTGTGAATATAAGAGTAGGCAGTAAATATGTTACCATGCTAGCAAGATAAGGCTAATTCAAGGACGAATTCATCGGGAATTTAATTGTTATTATTGAAATACCAACATTCGAATATACTATTTATTTCTGCTGATAAGTATGTGTCAATTTATATAAAACAATCATTTTTTTCTAATTATCTGCTTGCATGTATTTATTAATAAGAATTTCGGTGCTATGATTATTTCTATTGTTTTCATAAACAGTCGATGACTATCATTAAGAAAAGTATGTTTAATTAACCAACACTAATGTTGTTTTAACTTTCATGTTAAGTACTTTAATCAGTAAAAAAAACTTTACGGAGTACAAAAGGGACAATCGCTGATCTCACATGCTTTAAATGAACTGAAAGTGGTGTAACTCTTCTTGAACTTTGGGAAATGCGAAGGTTCTTATTGTCATTTTGATTTGGTGAATTGTGAAACAAAATTCAAAAAATGGTTGCGTTTTACTAAGAATCGTTCTTAATTTAGCACCGGAAGAACGACTAGCAATTAATGTGGATTAATTTATCAATGGAAATAAATGACACTAAATATTACATGCAATACAATTTGTGGCATGTCATTTCATAATTGCAATGGAATTAAAATAGATATACATTTAAAATATTCAAATACACATTCATAAGGTTTCTTGGTCAATGAAATCAAATGAATATGTGCAAAAGCACCCTAATTTTTAGCCAATACCATTTAGTAATCATTTATAAGGTAAGTACATATTTACTACATAATCATATTTAATAGTTAATAGTTTTGTGCCAAGACATCCGCTGCATCAAAAGAAAAAAAAAATGATGAAAACATAATATTTAAAGTAACCATGGATAACATAAGCCATACATACTAAGATTCACTAATTCACTGTAAGTAGGTGTCCTCACCACTGGCACCAACAATCTGTATTACTCTCAGATCAACAGCAGATTTGACATTGACGCCAGACCAAAAGACATTCACTAGTTGATTGATATTCTAGTCTAGCTAATGCAGAGGAAAGCTATTAGCTGGACCGATTGTTTGTAGTCTGAATTGGTCTGTCAAAGTTCGCATGAAACAGTGTCTTCAAAGGAATCAAAAGCACAAAATCACGGTCAATATATTGACGCTTCTTCAAAATGTTGATCGGAAACCCGTATGCTCCATATTCAGCACCAACCTTGATACACCTTCCCTAATAGGCTAGTTTCCAATTTTAGGAAGAAAGTTATTTTAACTTATAGGTTTATACAACTTTCTTTACAATTACCCATTTCACAGTGGTTCCGTAAAACGTCGGAGAATTTCGATATTTCGAGTCATATGGCCAGTTATGACATGATGTGTTCGCCAATCAAATGCGGATATAATTTCTACAGATAAACAAACATGAATGTTATTAAAATAGCATCACCATTAATCGAAATCAGGAACTTACCGTATACAGTCGAACCCCGTTGGCTCTAATTATAGGGACCGGCGGTAATATCTTGAGTCTCGGAAAAGTCGAGCAAAGCGGGAATGCTTAGCTTCAGTTTAAAGAAATCGATCTTTAACATACAGTTCAAACCAACAAGAAATTCGAGCCAAGCAAGTTCGAGCCAACGGGTTCCGATTGTATGCCCTATTTAATTTAAGTGAAATATGCGAAAAACCAGTTAGTATTCACTGCATCGCAGCTGTATACATACCCTGCTGTGTAAAACTATGAAAATGGTCCACTGAACACATACTTCAATAAATAAATACACACTTTTCCGTTTAGTATAGTTTTCCGTATTTGCATGATGTCATTAGATACTTTAAAATGGCAGTCGTAGAAATGCTTTTCATTGGAATACATTGATTGTTTTTGGAGTTTAAGGTTAAGGTTATCATCGTTCATGTCACAGAATCGACAAATGGACACACGAAATGACTCCCAGCACGTTTAATATGACATTGAGTTGATGTGAGTTGAGTTGACTCTAATCCTGCTTGAAACTGATTTTTACAACGCCAAATTCAAGCAATTAGTTGTCCTAAATAGCTGGTTCACACATTCAAATCTCCAGTAAAAAAATTGTTTACATTTGTAGGTCTATATTTGGCTCCATATACATCATTTCAACTATCATTGATGAGATATAGAACTAGTGCTTGGATACTAGCGTCCTTTGATTACCGTGACATGTCGGTAAAATTAGGATTAAAATGAACTATGGTTGTTACATACATGTAGGTACTAAGTCACTCTTGTTGGCAGGCTATTTATTGATCGAGAGTGTGCTCTGTTGTTGGGGAAATCGTTGATAATTCACTTCTCCGGCTTGGTGAACACTAACTAACCAATGCGTTACTCGTGTAGCGGTCCTTCACCAAGACTATTCCAATTATGGTCCTGTGGTCAAAAGTGGCCCGGGCCAAGCTATCCCTGGTTCTATATATTTATATGATAAAAGCTTTGAAAAATCTTCATCTCTCAACCCGCAAGGCTCAGAACCTTGATATTTTGAATTGCAGACTCATTTAGTGGCCCTTTAGCATTTTTTATCAAAATATTTTCCTGGGGTGGAAGCTGGCTTTTCTCAGCGGTCCCGGGCTTTCAATATCCTTATATAGTAAATAATTAAAATCTTCTCCAAGCCACAAAGGCAAAACTTTTGATAATTTGTAAGTAGCTTCATATAATGGCAGTTAACTAAAATTGTTCAAATTTTGAACCTGGGGTCAAAGCATGTATTGTCCAGGGGGTCCCAGGATTTATATATACTTATGCAGTAAAAAACTTGAAAACCTTCTCTGAAACCTCAAGGCGCAAACCCTTGATACCCCTAGCTTCATGTATTGGCCGCTTACAAAGTTGTTTTTCCAACTAATGTTCCTGCGGTCCAAACTGGCACTGCCCCTTTGATACCAGGTTTTCTGTATACTAACGGAGTATGATTTTGAAATTCTTCTCGTAAACAACATTCGCCATTTCATTGTTATTCGGTATCTATCCTCATGTAGTAGCTTTTACCAAAAGTGTTCAAATTGTCTCCCTGGGGTCAAAGCTTACCACGCCTCTTGGCTGATATTCATAAAAGTCTTCGTGAATTTTTGTTAATTTCTCAAAAGAAATTTAGTCAAAATTAACGAAAATACAAGGTTGTTTTTTACATGAAGGTATGCAAGTGACAATAACAAAATCTAAGATATTATTCAGTTAATATATCGAATAACCAGTGAAATACCTGTGCTTAACTTTAAAAATGACTTAAGTTAGGAAATGACTGTTCAATGAATACCGGAATAGGAGTCACTGGTTTTCTGTATACTAACAAAGTTAAATCTTTGGTAATCTCCTCTAAATAGCAGGGCCAAGACCATTGGTATTGTTTTGTATCCTCATGAAGTGCTTAGAAACTACCTACATCCATAGCAATAATGTCTTTCCTAGCAATAAGCGACTTCCTTAGCAACCAATGACTTCCTTATCAAACATTTACCTAAAACACATCTAATGATTTCCTTAGCAACCAATGACTTCCCTAGCAAACAAATTCGTCTTCAGCAACCTCATTTGCAACCAATTTTTCCTTAGCAACCAATTACTTCCTTAACAGCCGATGACCTCTTTGGCAACTTTTGAAATACTTAACGACTGCTTACTCACTTAGTAACCGATGACTATCTTAACAACCAATGACTTTCTAGCAACCACTAACTTCCTTAGCAGCTACCGACATACATAGCAACCAATCACTTCCTAAGTCATATAATTCTCGAGCATCCACTTACTTCCGTAGTAGGTAAAGACTTCCATAGTAAGTACAGACTTCCTTCAGCAACTCTTACTTCCTTAGCAATAAAATACTTCCTTTGCAACAATGACGTTTTTACCAACTACTTCCATTCATATAAATGACTTCCTTTGAAAATCAATGACTTTCAATGCAACCAAAGACTTTCTTAGCAACCACTTACTTCTCAGCAACTACCTGCATCGATACATACTAATAACCTCCTTAGCAACCTACTACTTTCTTAGCAATAAATGTCTTCCTTAGCAACTAATGGCTTCCTTAGCAAGCAGATAATACCTTAAGAACCAGGTAATTCACTAGCCTCAATTTACTTTATTTGCAATCAATGACTTCTTAAGCATGCAACTTTTTAGGATTCAATGACTTTATAAGAAACCAATAACTTCTTAACAACAAACATCAATAGATACTAATAACTTCCTTATCAACATATGCCTTCTTAAGCAACCAATTACTTTTCAAACAACCACTTACCTACTTAGCAACCACGTTCTTCCTTAGCAACCAATAACATACTTACTAACTACCTTCAACCATATCAACCAATCACTTTTTTTCTTGAGCAGCCACTTTCTTTTTTAGCAAGAACCTACATCAATATTAATCAATTATTTCCTTCGCAACCATTGACTTTCATATCAGTCGGCTTCCTTTGCCATTCTTTGCTCGACCCGGTCGGCTCAGGGTCTTACTCAGTCAAATATTACATATTATCACACATTTAAAATTCCGATGATTCCGTTCGAACCTCGTGTTTTGATGTTTTTAATTTCAAGACAATATTATTTCCGCGTTTATTCAACAAACCATCGTTTATAAAAGGCATTGCCTCATTCAGCACTTTCAGAGCTTTGATTGTACTAGCTAAAGATGTTCTTATAACCAGTAACAACACAGGATTAAATCTGTTTATTTGTATTGCCATCCAAACTTCCAACACTGCATGTATATAATAACACATCGACGCAGTTGCAAAATGTAAAACAAACTAACCGTGCTGCATGGAATTCTGCAAAAATCATAACAAATTACCCACGCTGCATGGAATTCTGCACTTGTGAACTAAGATCTTCGGAATGCCGTTAGGGCCATCGCCTGTGAATGTGTTGATCTGAAACGCGATACTCGATAGTACGATGATGAAAACGCGAAATCACGAAACTACGATGATGAAAACGCGACAATACGATGATGAAAACGCGACAGTACGATAACGAAAACGCGATAAAACGACAGTACGATGATGATAATGCCATAAACTATCGTGTTTTAACCATCGTACTTTCGCGTTTTTACCATCGTAATATCGTGATTTCGCGTTTTAATCATCGTACTGTCGCGTTTTCATAATCGTACTATCGCGTTTTCATCATCGTACCGTCGTGTTTTCATCATAGTACTATCTGCGATGGTGCGATGGTGAAAACGCGATAGTACGATGATGAAAACGCGACAGTCCGATGATGAAAACGCGAAATCATGATATTACGATGGTGAACACGCGATAGTTTATCGCATTATCATAATCGTACTTTCATATTATCGCGTTTTTGTTGTCGTACTGTCGCGTTTTCCTCATCATACTGTCGCATTTTCACCATCGTAGTTTCGTGATTTCGCGTTTTCATTATCATACTACGCGTATCGCGTTTCAGATCAACACATTCATAGGCGATGGCCCTTAAGGCATTCCGTAAAGTTCAGGCATGAAAATAAATATATGCTTGCCAATGTATCGGAGGCATACACCTCTACCTGTCTCTCTTCATATAATGATAAATAACACAGCACATATTTTAACAAATGTCCTTTCGTCCCATTGGGTAACAGTTAAAACGTTAAGCGTGGTGCGTTAATGTTGCTGACTTAAGAGAATAAAGTAAAGATCGGCATCACAATGACTAAAAGACTACAGTTAAACTTTGTTTAAACATATTTAAATGGAAATAAAACATTATTCTAAACTTCCAAACTGATCAGCCGGTTTATTGGCAACCTATGAAAGTGGAATGCATTTATGAAAAAAACAGCCTTATATTTCATATATTTCTTCATAACTCTGGCATTCTGAAGATGTGACTCCTAAGATAATTAACTGAAATATTGCTTTTTTCTGGTGATATAAAGCATATATAGTTTTTGTGGGGTCACGCTTAAAACTAATACATCTTAAAACTAATACATAGTTGGAATATTTCTAAAGTAATATCAAATATAGTCGGCGCCCAGAAGGGCGCCGACTATATTTGATATTACTTTAGAAATATTCCAACTTCGGGACTAGTTCATAAATTTCCACGTTGCATGATATAATGTGAAGTTTAGTGTGTTTTATAAAACTTAACACTTTCATTGATAATGAAACCTAAAATTATAATAGCCCTGCTTATCATTTTAAAAAAATTGATTTTAAATATCAACTCAATCATGACAACTCGGCCATCACCGGCAAACTTCGAGATAGGGACAGGCCGAGGTGTTCCGATTGATACCAACTTCCGTCCCATTCGGAACTCCTCGGCCATTATTATCGAAAACAACCTCGGATGTATGCCGGTACATCAGTTGAAGTAGTTCGTAAATTTTTGAATTATATCATTAATTAAATGTAGTGTTTTAGAGTTGTATTTATTGATCTAAGTTTTAATTGATTGCCAGTGAAGTGTATTATTGCGAACATAATTAAGATTCCCAAGAGTTAAGTCATAGAGTTTAACTGCTAAATAAAATTACTTCGCGATCTACTTGCAGCGGACTTAAACGTAACACTTTTTCAGTATGTAAACCGTCCAAATACATCAGAGGTTGTTTTCGATAAAAATGGCCGAGGAACTCTGAATGCTTCCGCCCAAATAGATGAAGGTTACACGGTACTATTACAATATCCTTTATGTTTGTAAACCTCCTACGCAGTAATCTCCCTTGGCGACAGCAAAAATGGCGAGTTTTAAAAAAATAACATTGAGCTTAATTGTTTGTTTTGAAAATGCCATTCGAAAGAATGTACTATAATTCAATAACTATATAAAA
This sequence comes from Mya arenaria, assembly GCF_026914265.1. Classification (NCBI taxonomy): domain Eukaryota; kingdom Metazoa; phylum Mollusca; class Bivalvia; order Myida; family Myidae; genus Mya; species Mya arenaria. The sequence goes on from NC_069124.1 coordinate 36,416,501, forward strand.
CAGATAATTCCCCCTTAATGTATAGTATTTTTTATCCCCGTTCTATATACTCATATGAGTGAAATGTGTTACAAAAACTTATACAGTATATAAAGCAAGGAATTCACATAACATGCCGGTACAAATAAAAAGTTAATTTCATGCTACTGAAATCTATGTATTAGACCATTGACTCTATTTCTCCCGAAGAAACGTATGCATATATTTGGTATAATTTACTTTTTACCGGAGGATTAGCTTGGAAGAAACAGAATAGCTATAATTCCGGGCTTAAACTATTGAAACAATATTATTAACCATAATGTCCTTCGAACATATGAACACACAACATAAAAAAATATAATCATTGAAATAATAACCATTTTTGGTTATCTACATGCACGTTTTTCTTCTAATTTCATTGCGCCGACTTGATGCTATGCATCAACTTTTTTCTTGTATTGTATTTGCCTACTTTACAAAACAGCCCTTGAGATCACACGTTTTGTAATGGATCATTCTTGTAAATGAATGACTGCGGTGTTAAAGTTCTGATTTATTTATATGAAAGAGAAAGTGCATCTCGTCTAGTTTATACACCACTGAAGAGGACAGAGTATTGTCTTGGGATATTTTGTTTTTTTTATTTCCGTTAATGTCTGACATGGTTTGGAATGTTTAAGCAGGGTTTTTTTTTCCTTTCTTGCTTGGGAACAGCAAGTGTATGAACAGGAAGCACGCGATATAGTAATCTAGTTACCACGTGGCATATTTCCCTCTACGGAATATTAACAATTCTATAAGAGTTTGTAAGAATAATTTACAGCTGCATTTAAAAAATCTAAAATCAATTATCCAATGATTTCAGCAAATTTCTGTATTTGTAATAATACTTTAAAAAGGCAAGATTGATGTTGAGCCCAAATTAATTGAATGATGAACATCAATGTCAATGTGAATTTGTTACACTGACATTTAAGGAAGTCGCAATCTAATTTGGTATTGGTTTTTTCCATGTGATAGCTGCCTCCCAGGTCGGAATTAAAATTTCTTTGAGATCTCCCAATAGAACTCTATGGTGAATTGTGGATAGTGTATTGAATATGATTTATTGGAGAAAACGAAATGAAAGGGCGTGTATACGCGAGCTGACTACATAATGTAATGCGTCTGCAGTTTTCGAACGATTTAAAATAGTGAACAGTAATCATCCTTTGCAAATGTGAAGAAGATCTGACATGTATGATGGTACCATATCATTTTGTGATTTATATACAAGTACAGTACGATATTTGCATCTATATGTAAACTTTTACTATTTTCACTCCCGCTTTAATACACACGACGATGACCGTTTTGGTCTTTTTAATATTAGTCTTGCAACCCTTCTTTGTAAAGGGCATATTTTATTTATATAGTCACCATTGCCTTTACTTCAAATATGACAAAATAGTTATGGAAGCATATATGAATAGTAGACAATACATGGCATACCATCGATGAGATAATAAATAACTTTTTTGAATAGCGAAAAAAAAATCGTACTGACCAAGTCAATCTGAGAATGCCATTTGAAATTGCTATTGGTACGAATACAAGGAAGCTTTTGATTATTTTCATTTTCTGGAGACGTTCCATCTATAGCTAAGTGACGGTTGGATGCTCTAGACTGTTTTAATGACTGTTCCGATAATCAAGCATTTTGATGAATTAGAATGTAAATACATATTATTTACCTTACATTATTCTTCTATGCCTTTCATATTATATTGAAGCTTATGTTTAATTTCTATTAATTTGAAGCTTGCTCCATGCAATATCGAATCATCTGCATATGTCTTCATTTATCTTATCAGTGCACAAAGCAATGTCATTTATATAAATAAAAACAATAGTGGTGTAATTGTATACCCTTGTGGTACACCCGCAATTCGTTTAGTTTAAACACAATTTAAATACAACGATTGAGAAACAAGTTATTACAACATTATAGCAATCACTATCGTTGGCACGATTTCACGCGAGAGGTTGGGAAACGGTAGTACCCCGAGGAAACCCACTTAGTGACCACAAACAAAACTTGCATACGCAGTTGGAGTGGTTACTTATACAGTCTTTAAATGTGGGTTGCCTGTTAGTTAGTTAAGACTTAAAGACTGTAACGAACTGTAAAACTGGTAATTTTTGAGTGTTTGCAAACTAATTTCATGATCCATATAATCAAATGCTTTCATCAGGTCAAGGAAAACAGTTCAAATAAGTGTGTCCCTGTCCACATATTTATCCATTTGTAGGACCTGTTAAAGCGGTGTTACAAGAATGATTCCCCATTATCCCGGATAGCTTATTTTGTATAGTATTTGTTTAATGAAAGTAAGACTGAATTTGTTTGAAACAGCCAATTGTATTCCGATATTGTAAGTCGATAGCTGTTGGATCGTTTTTCGGTTCTTCTTTAAAGAACAGTGACACTCGTGCATTAATAAGTTTACCTGGAAATGTCCCCTTGCTATAACTTTTGTTTATAATGGAAGCAATACATGGTGTTTCTATGTCCGCACAGAACTTAATACTCTTTGGACCAATTTTATCATCCAGCAGATAAGCATTTTTACTGATCTTCATGGTACATATATTATAATGAGCTGCGGGAATATAGTTACTAAGGGCCAGTTGAACATGCTATTAAACTTATTATTAAATATACTTATGTGTTTATCTTAAAAGTGAGTTTATAAACACATTTCTTTAAACCAGATTATTTTCATCAATTTAAAAGACAACAAAATGTTCCTGTTCAGAGTGCACGAAAGAGGAAGAAAACCGTTTTTGTTACAACAGGTCAGTGTACTGGAGTACCGGGGTAAGGCGGTTGAATTCAACATGGTGGCATAGGTTGTCCGGTTAGCGCAGTGGTTAGCGCACTCGCTTCTCACCAAGGCAACCCGGGTTCGATTCCCGGCCTGGGCGCATGTGAGTTTGGTTAGTGGTCACCAAGCCGAGGAAGTGGGTTTTCTCCGGGTACTCCGGTTTCCCCCACAACACAAGATCACACTCTCGCGCAACATCGTGCCAACGAGAGTGACTTAGTATAAGATATCATAGCTTGCTTCACAATCGTTGTAAAATATATAATGGTTAAAGTAAGTCCCCATGCCCATGGTGTATAAGATTTGCATCGACACTCAAATATTGAACAAAGTGTTAGACATAAACTAGAAAACCTTATCTGTCTTTATGAAGTCATTATACCATATGACCGCGTAACAATTCTTCAAAGAACTTAACCATTTTATTTAGTTGTCAATATGTGATAATAAAGAAACAGAATAAAGACAGCTTCAATGTCTTAGAACAAATTACCTAACGTACTGCAATCATTTTCTCAACGTTAACAGCATGGAACAAAAGAGTTCTTTGTTCGATTATGAGAATGGCAATAGAATGCTATTGGTGCTTTTCAAATTGAAAAGCTTTTATGCATCGAACTAAATCCATTATCATACCATGTTATAGATTGCGTGAATCTTTACTGAATACTGAACCCTTCACATACACCCACATACTATAACACATGCACGCACGTTCACGCGCACGAACACACACGCGAACCGGAATGGTGGTTTGAAGATTTCCAGTGTTTTAAAGTACTTGTACAGCAGAACTATGTTTACATGCAATTGATCTGTCTTTGGAGATTTTTCACATTTTCAGTTTTTAGTATTAGACTTTTAAGGAAAACCAACAATTAATATCAATTTTGCAAATGCATATGTGAACAATAAAACCTTATATGCACAAAACAACCAACAAGTAAGTGTAAATCAACTGTTTAACTGCTCTAGTCACCGGAATTACGTTGATAAAAGAATGTTTAGATAGTTTGCTTTTCGAAGAAATTTCTGTTAACATATTTCAGCTATGGTTTGCATTTTACGAAACTATAACACGTTTATGGCTACAGCTATTTGTTTTAATTGTACAAACCAGTCATTAAACTAGTGATCCAGCTGAATGGTTTTTCTTTGTTTCAACAGAGAAAACAAATCAGATAGTTTACAGCTCAAGGCTTCAAACCCACTGACATAATGTTACAGCAGTTTGTTAAACAACGGCGTTACTATCGCGGATATTTAGAAAAGTTAAATTTAATTATTTTATCCTAAAGTGAATGTTTAAAAAAAGAAGGTGGAAAACATTTCTCTCCGATCAATGTATCAGCTTAAATTGAGCTGAACGCGAATCAACAAATAAAGTCGAGTCAGTTAAATAATTAAGTAAGTAGTATAGCGGAAACAAGAAGAAAAATGACTGACTACTAACACTTTACTATCGTCCATCTATGTATCTTTTCAGCGTCAAAACATTGACTTGCAAAATGTCGATAATTTGCAATTACGACCAAAGGCCTTCCCGTATATGGAACCATTGTTTGATACTTAACAAGCAGGATAAAGTCTATGACGCTATACTACGATAGTATATTGATGAATTTATTTATTTGTTCTATAGCTGTAACTTCTATAATCTTTGAACGCACATTAACATTCTGATTACTTTAATTTTTTCTTTACCAATATATGTGTGCTCGATATTTTCAATTGTGACTTTTATATCTGATTTGTAGATTGATTCACTGAAATTCTTCATTAGTATATGAGAGAACACAACTATGGATCACCATATATATTCACATTATCTCACTATTACCAAGGTTTAGTAGCTTCTCTGTGCGGGTTATTGGATTATTCCCACACCGGAAACCGGCAGTCACGAGGACGCGACGGTAACTGGTGGAAGGTGCTCTGCTAATCAAATGATAGTAATGGTGCCCGACAGCTCAAAATGTTTCTGTGGTGCACTCATGGAGTTATTAATAAAGAACATGAAGGTCATCAATAGTAGTATGTGCTTTATGTCAGACCTCAACAAATACAAATAATACAGATGGACTGGCTTTGTATGCACTTTAACTATTTCGCGTTTCATAAGAACTGTTAGAACGTATATGTTACCAATGAAGCTAAGTTTTGATTAAGAGCAAATATGGATACAGATATAAAACCGATGTACATACATGCAAACACAATCCGCGAGAGGAACGATAAAGGCGAGTCGTCTGATGGGAGCGACGTGGAATGCACATGCAAAATGTGTTCGGTGCACACGAACTCAAAATGTATTGAACGTAAGAGAAGAAAGAAACACGTGATTTCATGGTTGTTGCGTTGGAATGGATGTGATAAAAATACAATGTTATTCGGGTTTATAATGTGCTTGACTTTAGTGTTTATAATTTATGTAGCCCATTTAACTCGTGAGATAAATATAATTAAAGAATCGTGTTTATTCAATGATGTAGATGAACACATGCTTGATCAAAATATGGAATCATTGCTCATTTCATTTACTAAATCGAAAAGACGTATCAAACGAGGAATCAAGAAAGAAGCTAGTAAAACTAAAACATCGCACCGGCACAAAAAGGTATGCCAAACACTGTCGTTACTTGTAAATTGACTTGTAAAATTGACCAGGCCCCACCTTCTCGAAGCTTCTTAAGCTAAACAGGCTTAAGTATCTTATTTCAATTAGCAAAAACACAAATTTTAATTGAATTTTGATGTTTGAAAATTAGTTTATTGTGATTATCGTAAAGATAATTCATATCTTAAGTATAAAAACTCTTAAAGAAGTAAATATTACGCAAATTAATGGAAAAAAAATAGTGAGTTTAGCTTAATCCTGTTATAAGAGACTTAAGAACTTTCGAGAAATTGGGGCCTGGGGTGGTATTCAATATATGACTTATGGTCATACATCAATGAATGCATTCACTCTATTGGTCAGTTATAAAATCAAGTAATCCGATTAGCTACATCGTTCTTAGATCAGCGTAAGAGCAATATTGAATACCAGCCCTGATCAAAACTTATTACGAAAAGCATGATTGTGGTCCGGATTGTATCCATGTTTCCGATACAAATGTTCATCGGTTTATCCTTCCTGTGCCATGATTAAACACTACGGCCCATGTTTCCAATGACATTCTGTTCCTTTATTTGAGTCACGGTCGACTTTGGATGTTGCCGATTTGTGGAAACGAAGTGTTGGCCCGTTGACGACAGATTTTTCTGCCAGCAGACGTGCTCTTTTATCACCGTAATTTACATTGAACAAACCGGGCAATCTCAGACAATATCATGTATCCCAACATCTGACTGCTTAACAAATTTGTCGTGGTCTTTCGCTGAATAAGATCAACGCAATATCAATTTCCCAGAATTAGGCTCACTTTAAAACAGGAAAGTTTAACCTGCTCTTACATCGCTAAATTGTCCATAGCGATAGGAAAGAACTCACATTTCAAATAGACGCAAATGTCAGTGTAACATTGCATTAATTTCATCAGTACGTTTTGGCTTGAACGGTTTAGACATTTATCATAGTTTCCTTCCTAGATTCTCGTCTTTGTTTTAAACTTTATTTATTGTATAAGGATTGTGAAGAAAGTTATGTTTACTTATACTAAGTCACTCTCGTTGACACGATGTTGCACGAGAGTGTGGTCTTGCATTTTTGGAGAATTTAAAAGGGACTGACCGGAGAAAGCCCTAACAAAATCATTGTTTCTGCTATTTATTTCATTTTAAATTATATTCGCTGAATTGGACAGAGAACAAAATGCATTAAAAAGACAATAACTTTTGCCAATCATTGATACGAATAAGTAAATGTGAATGTAAAAGGTTAAATCAAATATGGTCCAGTGTATTGCCGTATTGACGACCCAAGCTGCATGCTTAAAATTGAACATCAATCCAAATCAAAATATACAATAGTTTAGAAGCAATCTAAAATATCGTCAATTTTTTTGGGCAAGTTTCGTCGTTGCACAGACAATGCGATTGATTTTCAGCCAAAACTCATTTTGCGATGATGGCATGGACATTTGTTAGTGTCAAAGTGAATATGTTTCACTGGCATTTGACGACGTCCCAATCTAATTTCTTATCATTTCGTTCTTGTTCTGGAATTACAATGATCAACAGAGTCAACCATATACGCACACGCCTTCGGGGTTAGACGAAATATTGCATTTAGTATCTCCCAATAGACTGAGCCTAAGGTGTAAATTCTTATTGACTGACAGATAGTGCCCATAATGAATTTTGGCAGAAGGTAATATAATTGAGTATGACTTGGAAAACTAAATTATATTGCCAGCATGCGCGAGTAAACTGCAGTGTGCTGGGTCTGCATTTTCAGAACGTTTTTTTAAATATCGGTATTGTGGATGATTTAATTCTCTTTCTATACTGTTATGGTTGCATTCCTTATTTATAAATGTTGGAGCAATTGTGAGGTGGTTGATTTTTACTCCAAATGTTTTAGCAATTTTAGGGGGTTGGTTCAAACCGCACAGTTGGGCCATTGTGAGGCGGTTGGTTCAAACCGCACAGTTGGGCCATTGTGAGGCGGTTGGTTCAAACCGCAAAGTTGAGCCATTGTGAGGCGGTTGGTTTAAACCACAAAGTTGAGCCATAGTGAGGCGGTTGGTTAAAACCCCAAATATTGGAGCAATTGTAAGGAGGTTGGTTCAAACCGCAAAGTTGAGCCATGCTGAGGCGGTTGGTTTAAACCCAAAATGTTGGAGCAATTATGAGGCGGTTGGTTTAGACCCAAACTGTTGGAGCAATTGTTGGAGAATTTTGAGGCGGTTGGTTTTAACCCCAAAATGCTGGAGCAATTGTTATGTTGTTGGTTTAAAGTAAAACCAAAATGTTCGCGTTGTCAGGCGGTCGGTTTCAGCCCCGAATGTTGGAGCAAATGTTAGATAGTTTCTTTCAACCACAAGTGTTGGAGCGATACGGAGGCGGTTTGGTTTAAACCCCAAAGGTTGGAGCAATTGTGAGGCGGTTGGTGTAAAGCCCAAAGGTTGGAGCAATTGTGAGGCGCTTGGTTTCAACCCCAAAGGTTCGAGCAATTGTGAGGCGCTTGGTTTCAACCCCAAAGGTTGGAGCAACTATTAGGCGTTTGGTGTAAACCCCAAAGGTTGGAGCAACTGTTAGGCGTTTGGTGTTTCAACCCCAAAGGTTCGAGCAACTGTGAGGCGCTTGGTTTCAACCCCAAAGGTTTGAGCAACTGTAAGGCGGTTGGTTTCAAGTTTCAACCCCAAAGGTTGGAGCAAATGTGAGGCATTTGGTTTCAACCCCAAAGGTTCGAGCAACTGTGAGGCGCTTGGATTCAACCCCAAAGGTTCGAGCAACTATAAGGCGCTTGGTTTCAACCCCAAAGGTTCGAGCAACTGTTAGGCGTTTGATTTCAACCCCAAAGGTTCGAACAACTGTTAGGCGGTTGGTTTGAACCCCAAAGGTTCGATTCGAGCAAATATGAGGCGCTTGGTTTCAACCCCAAAGGATCGAGCAAATGTGAGGCGCTTGGTTTCAACCCCAAAGGTTCGAGCAACTGTTAGGCGTTTGGTTTCAACCCCAAAGGTTCGAGCAACTGTTAGGCGGTTGGTTTCAACCCCAAAGGTTCGATTCGAGCGAATATGAGGCGGTTCGTTTCAACCCCAAAGGTTCGAGCAAATGTGAGGCGTTTGGTTTCAACCCCAAAGGTTGGAGCAACTGTTAGGCGGTTGGTGTAAACCCTAAAGGTTCGAGCAACTGTAAGGCGTTTGGTTTCAACCCCAAAGGTTGGAGCAATTGTGAGGCGGTTGGTGTAAACCACAAAGGTTCGTGCAACTGTTAGGCGTTTGGTTTCAACCCCAAAGGTTGGAGCAATTGTGAGGCAGTTGGTGTAAACCCCAAAGGTTGGAGCAACTGTTAGGCGTTTGGTTTCAACCCCAAAGGTTGGAGCAATTGTGAGGCAGTTGGTGTAGACCCCAAAGGTTGGAGCAACTGTTAGGCGTTTGGTTTCAACTCTTAAGGTTGGAGCAAATGTGAGGCGCTTGGTTTCAACCTCAAAGGTTCGAGCAACTGTTAGACGTTTGGTTTCAACCCCAAAGGTTTGAGCAACTGTTAAGCGTTTGGTTTCAACCTCATGAGTTCGAGCAAATGTTAAACGTTTGGTTTCAACCCCAAAGGTTCGAGCAATTGTGAGGCGTTTGGTTTCAACCCCAAAGGTTGGAGCAACTGTTAGTCGTTTGGTTTCAACCCCAAAGGTTCGAGCAACTGTTAGTCGTTTGGTGTCAACCCCAAATGAGTTCTTATTTTTTTTTTATTAAAAGACCACACCATGGCGGTAATCCCAACATTTACCAATAACGAATTGATCTTTGTATGTTTGTTCTGTGTTACATGGCCTTGATACGTGGATCTTAGTTCAATGTTTGGCCTTAGTCAACACTCTTTACGAAACTGCAAGCGATTTATGCCAGATAAACTATAATGCGTTCGCTTAATATGTAGATAATACCGACGAAAGACCCAGTAAACGAACATTTAAACGCCCCGAACTATTTAGAGGCACAGGACAAAGGCCACAAAGACAATTAACTAGAGACGAAACGTGTAAACACCACATACACAAAGACAATTAACTAGAGACGAAACGTGTAAACACCACATACACAAAGACAATTAACTAGAGACGAAACGTGTAAACACCACATACACAAAGTCATTCACCAAAACAGACCTGGCATTCATCCAAAAAGCTTTTCCGATAAATGACGATAGTGTAGAGCCAAGGTAGTCTGTTTTCAGTGAACTAGAGTTTTACTGACCGTTCAAAGGTGGACAAACCATCATGGTGTTTGTACATGTGTTTGTGGTGAGTGTTTGTGTCTACAGTTCAGTGTCATTTGGACCATTACCCCGTGCCTCTTAACAGGTTTGGTTTGTAGTTTTAATTGCATTTCTAGAAGTAATTGTGAAAGAAACAAATGCTATTATGCTTAGTTCAAATTCACTTGTGATTGCCCTGTTTGGTTTGTAGTTTTAATTGCATTACTAGTAGTAATTGTGAAAGAAACAAATGCTATTATGCTTAGTTCAAATTCACTTGTGATTGCTATTATCAAAGGAAATGTGTGTATTGTTTTATTAGATACAATGTCAACCTACTTAAGCTATGTGAGTACAAGCGTATTTCTAAACATCTGTATATGTTTTTTTGCAATTTCAGGAAAAAAGAAGGCGAAGACGTGAAGAAACAGTAAGTTACTTATTTAGCAATAATAAGTTGGCGAGATATGAGCGTCAAACAGATTAGTAAGGATTTCTCCCTACGTAATAAATAGAACAATAAAACTGTCCGCACTGTTAAAGAACTTAAAACACTAAACGTATATGTATTCTTCATACTTAAGACTATAACACTCCTCTTATTTCAGACAATATTTATTTTCCAAGCATGCCCATTATGCCTTCACTAACGAAACAAAGGTTGATTCTCAACAAGGCGGTGTAGGTTTATTTGTGTATTTCTGATACGTTGTCCTTTTCAATTTGAAAACAAAAAAATATTTATAATGAGCTATTTGCTATATAATATGTGTCACCTGGTGCTGCAATGGCGTTATAATAATTTATTTGTACTTCAAACTATGCCATTTGAAGTACATAAGCCTTAGCTGATATAACGCATAAGGAAACATACATTTACTGTTTTCATAAGGTCAACGCGCTGTATATTTATATCCTCGCATAAAACAGTAAATGCAGCATTTTTATCTAGTCTTTACATGCGCAGCAAATGCAACTGTTCTGCTTTTAACATTTTTACAACTCGAACTTAAATTATTGAATCTGAAAAAACACACTGTTGATATGCACTATGATTCCATCGGTGATCGATGAAAAACAAGTCACCGACCAATCCCTGACCAATCATCTCGGGAGATCAATAATCTCATCTAGTGTTCCCCATATCACGGAAAGGTAATTGCTGCCAATATCCTACCATCTTAAACAACATATTAATTGAAGAATCATATATATAATGTTTAATGGTTCTATGTGCAACTGAAAACCTTTAATGTAACGACAAAAGCCTGTTTACGATCTCTGACTTCTGACTTTCGACTAGTAGTAGTCGGAGGTCGTCTATCACTCGTAGCTTGTATGTGACCGACGTTTTAACAACTATTTTAAAGATAATTTTCATACAAACAGTGCAATAAATTAACACGCCTTTGGTCGAATGAATGGTCGTTCCTTTACATGGTGTGCGAATTTCGACAAAGGCAAAATTTTCCTGTAAATTTTCATTGACTTAAGAGCTTTAATAGCAAATTGACCCTGTGGGTATTCTAGAAACACACTTATTCCGTTGCTTGATAAATGGCTTTTATTTTGCACAACATTAATATATAACGACAGCCGTCAGAGTGTTTAAACTTTAATTAAATGAAAGTACATATAGTAGGTCAAATTTTATGTTTCGGTTTATACACCAAATATTTATCATTAAGATTGCTTTGATTGAAACTGTGATTTGAAAGTTTCAATATTGCGACACTGATAGCGCCCACAAACAGTGGCGTGCGGCGCAGTAAAAGTCCCCTTACACCGGAGTGCGACACTGTCAGCGCCCACAAACAGTGGCGTGCGGCGCAGTAAAAGTCCCCTTACACCGGAGTGCGACACTGTCAGCGCCCACAAACAGTGGCGTGCGACGCAGTAAAAGTCCCCTTACACCGGAGTGCGACACTGTCAGCGCCCACAAACAGTGGCGTGCGGTGCAGTAAAAGTCCCCTTACACCGGAGTGCGACACTGTCAGTGTCCCCAAACAGTGGCGTGCGGCGCAGTAAAAGTCCCCTTACACCGGAGTGCGACACTGTCAGCGCCCCCAAACGGTGGCGTGCGGCGCAGTAAAAGTCCACTTACACCGGAGTGCGACACTGTATACGTCCAGAAAAACCAGATTGCGACAAGGTTAACGTCCGGAATGTGACACGGTCAAAATTAAGTAACACCGGAATGTGACACGGTCACCATTTAGTAACACCGGAATGTGACACGGTCTACTAAAAGTAGCACCGGAATGTGACACGGTCAACGTGCAAAAACACCAGAATGTGACACGGTCTACGTACAGTAACACCGGAATGTGACACGGTCAGCGTGCAAAAACACAGGAAAGTGACACGGTCTACGTACAGTAACACCGGAATGAGACACGGTCAACGTTCAATAACATCGGAATGTGACACGGTCTACGTACAGTAACACCGGAACGTGACGCAGTCAGCGTGCAAAAACACCGGAATGTGACACGGTCTACGAACAGTAACACCGGCAAGTGACACGATCAGCGTGCAATAACATCGGTATGTGACACGGTCTACGTACAGTAGCACCGAAATTTGACACGGTCAGCGTGCAATAACACCGGAATGTGACACGGTCTACGAACAGTAACACCGGCAAGTGACACGATCAGCGTGCAATAACATCGGTATGTGACACGGACTACGTACAGTAACACCGAAATTTGACACGGTCAGCGTGCAATAACACTGGAATGTGACAGGGTCAATGTACAGTAACACAGGAATGTGACAGGGTCAACGTACAGTAACACCGGAGTGTGACAGGGCCAACGTGCAGAAGCACCGGAATGTGACAGGGTCAACGTTCAGTAACACCTGAATGTTTCACGGTCAGCGTGTAATAAGACCGGAATGTGACACGGTCAACGCCGCCTAATACCGGAGTTCGACACGGTCATCGTCCAGTAACACGGGATTGCGATACTGTCAACAACAGAAGTACCAGAGTGTGACACTGTCAACGTTCAGTAATACCGGAGTGCGACACGGCAAACATCCAACGACACCGGCGTGCGACACGGCCAACACCCAGTGACACCGGAGTGCGACACGGCTAACATCCAGTGACACCGGAGTGCGACACGTCCAACATCCAGTGACACCGGAATGCGACACGGCAAACATCCAGTGACACCGGAGTGCGACACGGCAAACATACAGTGACACCGGCGTGCGACACGTCCAACATCCAGTGAGCCCGAGGTGCAACACGGCCAACATCCAGTGACACCGGCGTGCTACACCGTCAACGTCCAGTAAAATCGGAGTGCGACACGGCCAACATCCAGTAAAATCGGAGTGCGACACGGTCAACGTCCAGAAAAATCGAAGTGCGACACGGTCAACACCCAGTAACACCAGAGTGCGACACGGCTAACGTCCAGTAACACCGGAGTGCGACACGGCAAACGTCCAGTAACACCGGAGTGAGACACGGCCAACATCCAGTAACACCGGAGTGCGACCCGGTCAACGTCCAGTAAAATCGGAGTGCGACACGGTCAACATCCAGTAACACAGGAGTGCGACACGACCAACATCAAGTAACACCGGAGTGAGACACGGTCAACATCCAGTAACACCGGAGTGCGACACGGTCAACGTCCAGTAAAATCAGAGTGCAACACGGTCAACATCCAGTAACACAGGAGTGCGATAAGACCAACATCAAGTAACACCGGAGTGCCACACGGTCAACGTTCAGTCACAACGGAGTGCGACACGGTCAACATCCAGTAAAATCGTAGTGCGACACGACCAACGTCCAGTAACACCGGAGTGCGACACGGCCAACATACAGTAATATCGGAGTGCGACACGACCAACGTCCAGTAACACCGGAGTGCGACACGGCCAACGTCCAGTAACATCGGAGTGCGACACGGTCAACATCCAGTAAAATCGGTGTGCGACACGGCCAACGTCTAGTAACACCGGAGTGCGACACGGCCAACATACAGTAATATCGGGGTGCGACACGGCCAACGTCCAGTAACATCGGAGTGTGACACGGTCAACATCCAGTAAAATCGGAGTGCGACACGGCCAACGTCCAGTAGCATCGTAGTGCGACACGGCCAACATACAGTAATATCGGAGTGCGACACGGCCATCCTCCAGTAACACGGGATTGCGATACTGTCAACAACAGTAGTACCAGAGTGTGACACTGTCAACGTTCAGTAATACCGGAGTGCGACACGGTCAACATCCAGTAAAATCGGAGTGCGACACGGCCAACATCCAGTAAAATCGGAGTGCGACACGGTCAACATCCATTAAAATCGGAGTGCGACACGGTCAACATCCAGTAAAATCGGAGTGCGACACGGCCAACATCCAGTAAAATCGGAGTGCGACACGGCAAACATCCATTAAAATCGGAGTGCGACACGGTCAACATCCAGTAAAATCGGATTGCGACACGGTCAACATCCAGTTAAATCGGAGTGCGACACGGCAAACATCCAGTAAAATCGGAGTGCGACACTGTCAACGTTCAGTAATACCGGAGTGCGACACGGTCAACATCCAGTAAAATCGGATTGCGACACGGTCAACATCCAGTTAAATCGGAGTGCGACACGGCAAACATCCAGTGACACCGGCGTGGGACACGGTCAACGTCCAGTATAATCGGGGTGCGACACGGTCAACATCCAGTAAAATCGGAGTGCGACACGGCAAACGTCCAGTAAAATCGGAGTGCGACACGGCCAACATCCAGTAAAATCGGAGTGCGTCACTGTCAACGTTCAGTAATACCGGAGTGCGACACGGTCAACATCCAGTAAAATCGGAGTGCGACACGGTCAACATCCAGTTAAATCGGAGTGCGACACGGCCAACATCCAGTGACATCGGCGTGGGACACGGTCAACGTCCAGTAAAATCGGGGTGCGACACGGTCAACATCCAGTTAAATCGGAGTGCGACACGGCCAACATCCAGTGACATCGGCGTGGGACACGGTCAACGTCCAATAACACCGGAGTGCGACACGGTCAACATCTAGTGACACCGGCGTGCGACACGGCCAACATCCAACGACACCGGCGTGCGACACGGCCAACACCCAGTGACTCCGGAGTGCGACACGGCTTACATCCAGTGACACCGGAGTGCGACACGTCCAACATCCAGTGACACCGGAGTGTGACACGGCAAACATCCAGTGAGACCGGAGTGCGACACGGCAAACATACAGTGGCACCGGCGTGCGATACGGCCAACATCCAGTGACCTCGGAGTGCGACACGGCCAACATCCAGTGACACCGGAGTGCTACACCGTCAACGTCCAGTAAAATCGGAGTGCGACACGGCCAACATCCAGTAAAATCGGAGTGCGACACGGTCAACATCCAACGACACCGGAGTGCCGCACGGCTAACGTCCAGTAACACCGGAGGGCGACACGGCAACGTCCAGTAACACCGGAGTGAGACACGGTCAACATCTAGTAACACCGGAGTGCGACACGGTCAACGTCCAGTGAAATCGGAGTGCGACACGGTCAACATCCAGTAACACAGGAGTGCGACACGACCAACATCAAGTAACACCGGAGTGCGACACGGTCAACGTTCAGTCACACCGGAGTGCGACACGGTCAACATCCAGTAAAATCGGAGTGCGACACGGCCAACTTCCAGTAACACCGGAGTGCGACACGGCCAACGTCCAGTAACACCGGAGTACGACACGGCCAACATACAGTAATATCGGAGTGCGACACGGCCAACATCCAGTAAAATTGGAGTGCGACACGACCAACATCTAGTAACACCGGAGTGCGACACGGTCAACGTCCAGTAACACCGGAGTGCGACAAGGTCAACATGCATTAACACCGGAATGCGACACTGTCAATTTCCAGTTACATCGGATTGCAACACGGCCAACATCCAGTTACACCGGATTGCGACACGGTCAAGGTCAAGTAACACCGGTGTGCGACACGGTCAACATGCAGTAACACCGGAGTGCAACACGGCCAACGTCCACTGTAACACCGATATGCGACACGGTCATTATCCAGTAACATCGGAGTGCGACACGGCTAACGTCCAGAAACACCGGAGTGCGACACGTTTCACGTCCAGTAACACCGGAGTGCGACACGGCCAACGTCCAATAACACCGGAGTGCGACAAGGTCAACGTCCAGTCACACCGGAGTGCGACACGGCCAACATCCAGTAACACCGGTGTGCGACACGGTCATTATCCAGTAACACCGGAGAACGACACGACCAACGTCCAGTAACACCGGAGTGCGACAAGGTCAACGTCCAGTAACACCGGAGTGCGACACGGCCAACGTCCAGTAACACCGGAGTGCGACACGGTCAACGTCCTGTAACACCGGAGTGCGACACGGCCAACGTCCAGTAACATCGGAGTGCGACACGATCATCGTTCAGTCACAGCGGAGTGCGACACGGTCGACATCCATTAAAATCGGAGTGCGACACGGCCAACGTCCAATAACATCGGTGTGCGACTAGCTCAAGGTTCAGTACACTGGATTGCGACACGGCCAACTATCACTTACACTGGAGTTCGAAACTGTCAGCGTACAGTAACACCGAATGCGACACTATCATTATTCAGAAATCCCGGAGTGCGACACGGTCAACATCCAGTAACACCGGAAATATTGGTCTCATATTAAACAAGCGTACAGATAAATCCAACACGCATCGAATCACATTACCCGTTTTTACGCCGCTAGGCCGCTGACACTAGGCTGCTAACTTCTCGTAAAACGACATGTCGCTTTCCATAATCTACATACGATAGCTGTTTATAAAGTTTGTGGACAGCAGCAGATTTATTTAAACAATTATTCGTGCACATGTTAACAATGTAACATAAATATACGACATGTGTTGAAATATATTTGAGAAGGAGCACTTTGACACGTGATGACGTTGTGAAAAAAATGGATATTTTTACTTTTTCGTTCTCAAAGCTTAAAAAGTTAGGCGATGCCCTTATCATAAAACCTCTAAGGCGCAATTAGTAACAGCATAGAATTGGATGAAAGGTCTACCTTATTTAAAGAAAACATAGGCACCTTCCTATCAATGTAAAAACATAGGCATCTTCCTATCAATGTGAAAACATAGGCACCTTCCTATCAATGTGAAAACATAGGCATCTTCCTATCAATGTGAAAACATAGGCATCTTCCTATCAATGTGAAAACATAGGCACCCTCCTATCAATGTGAAAATGATCAGGTGTAATGGAGTAAAAGTTCAGTGCTTTTTTGCTATTGGTCACGGGAAAAGCATGTGATAACAAGAATCTGACACTTTTCTTCTTTCGAGGTAAACCATGAACCATTAGGAGGCAAAGATGTGTTAGTGCATTTTAGATACTGAACTCAATGCATAAAATTGTGTATTATAAGACGACTTGAGACATATGCTATACATCTCATGTGACCTTGCACTAACTACCGAACATTATCATTTTGTTATCATAAACATGATGAAATAAAAGCTTGCGAATTATTTCGACAACAAATTATATCGTGTTCGCCTGTTTTTTTCATACTGTTGCATTTTGTAAAATTTCAAAACTGTAAAAGACTACAGCATTGGATTATCAGATGTGTTGCACAAAAAGTTGAAACTATAATCTGTCTGGAAAGCGTCGCTTCGCTATCAAAGGCATAATTCAACAGGGAGCAGCCATCACCAGCATCTTTTGTCAGATATCCTCTATGGAGAATGTAATCAAAACATTTTAAGTGTTTTCATCATTGAGTTATAATCTGTGAGGATTTACTTGAACTCTATCCGTACCTAAAAAGTATTTTATTACACAAATCACATTATGCGCTATTGAAAGGTGAAGTGCGAAATGTAATGATCCAAAAGCAGTTTGGCGAACAATCATTACAGAACTCAGTTCGCTTTCGGCTGCAGATAATCAATGAGGGCAAAACATTGGTATTTTCAGGAGGTAAATGCTCTTCATTTGCATATCTAAACAGATTTATATACAAGTTATAAAAATTTTATGGCGGTGTTTTTATGTTGTTTTTGCCCGTTAACATTTATGTCATGGATACGTGACACAGACTACACACAATTGTATGGAATTGACCAAACATGGAAACGCGACACAGACTACACGCATTTGTATGGTATTGACCAAACATGGATACGTGACACAGGCTACACGCAGTTGTATGGTACTGACCAAACATGGATACGTGACACAGACTACACGCAGTTCTATGGTATTGACAAAACATTTACATCCCTACAAGGCGACAAGAGGTGAACGTGAAATAGTGGTTTTATTTGTGTCCTACCTTACAGTTCCGTATTATGTGGAGGCGGAACTGGCTCATGAGATACAGCTATATCTGTATTATGTGGAGGCGGAACTGGCTCATGAGATACAGCTATATCTGTATTATGTGGAGGCGGAACTGGCTCATGAGATACAGCTATATCTGTATTATGTGGAGGCGGGACTGGCTCTCGAGTTACGGCTATATCTGTATTATGTGGAAGCGGAACTGGCTCTCGAGTTACAGCTATATCTGTATTATGTGGAAGCGGGACTGGCTCTCGAGTAACAGCTATATCTGTATTATGTGGAGGCGGGACTGGCTCTCGAGTAACAGCTATATCTTTATTATGTGGAGGCGGGACTGGCTCTCGAGTAACAGCTATATCTGTATTATGTGGAGGCGGAACTGGCTCATGAGATACAGCTATATCTGTATTATGTGGAGGCGGAACTGGCTCATGAAATACAGCTATATCTGTATTATGTGTAGGCGGAACTGGCTCATGAGATACAGCTATATCTGTATTATGTGGAGGCGGGACTGGCTCTCGAGTTACGGCTATATCTGTATTATGTGGAGGCGGGACTGGCTCTCGATTTACAGCTATATCTGTTTTATGTGGAGGCGGGACTGGCTCTTGAGTTACAGCTATATCTGTATTATGTGGAGGCGGGACTGGCTCTCGAGTTACGGCTATATCTGTATTATGTGGAGGCGGGACTGGCTCTCGAGTTACGGCTATATCTGTATTATGTGGAGGCGGGACTGGCTCTCGATTTACAGCTATATCTGTTTTATGTGGAGGCGGGACTGGCTCTTGAGTTACAGCTATATCTGTATTATGTGGAGGCGGAACTGGCTCTCAAGTTACGGCTATATCTGTATTATGTGGAAGCGGGACTGGCTCTCGAGTTACGGCTATATTTGTATTATGTGGAGGCGGGACTGGCTCTCGAGTAACAGCTATATCTGTATTATGTGGAGGCGGGACTGGCTCTCGAGTAACAGCTATATCTGTATTATGTGGAGGCGGAACTGGCTCTCGAGTTACGGCTTTATCTGTATTATGTGGAGGCTGGACTGGCTCTCGAGTTACAGCTATATCTGTACAATGTGGAGGCGGAACTGGCTCTCGAGTTACAGCTATATCTGTACTATATGGATGCGGAACTGGCTCTCGAGTTACAGTTATATCTGTATTATATGGAGGCGGAACTGGCTCTCGAGTTACGGCTATATCTGTATTATATGGAGACGAAACTGGCTCTCGAGTTACGGCTATCTGTATTATGTAGAGGCTGGACTGGCTCTCGAGTTACAGCTATATCTGTATTATATGGAGGCGGGACTGGCTCTCAAGTTACGGTTATAGCAGTATTATGTAGAGGCGGAACTGGCTTTCGATTTACAGCTATATCTGTTTTATGTGGAGGCGGAACTGGCTCTCGAGTTACGGCTTTATCTGAATTATGTAGAGGCGGAACTGCCTCTCGAGTTACAGCTATATCTGTATAATGTGCAGGCGGGACTGGCTCTCGAATTACGGCTATATCTGTATTATGTTGAGGCGGGACTGGCTCTCGAGTTACAGCTATATCTGTATAATGTGGAGGCGGAACTGGCTCTCGAGTTACGGCTATATCTGTTTTATGTAGAGGCGGAACTGGCTCTCGAGTTACAGCTATATCTGTATTATGTGAAGGCGGAACTGGCACTGTATTATGTGGAGGCGGGACTGGCTCTCGAGTTATAGCTATATCTGTATTATGTGGAGGCGGGACTGGCTCTCGAGTTACGGCTATATCTGTATTATGTGGAGGCGGGACTGGCTCTCGAGTTACAGCTATATCTGTATTATGTGGAGGCGGGACTGGCTCTCGAGTTACGGCTATATCTGTATTATGTGGAGGCGGGACTGGCTCTCGAGTTACGGCTATATCTGTATTATGTGTAGGCGGGACTGGCTCTCGAGTTACAGCTATATCTGTATTATGTGAAGGCGGAACTGGCACTGTATTATGTGGAGGCGGAACTGGCTCTCGAGTTATAGCTATATCTGTATTATGTGGAGGCGGGACTGGCTCTCGAGTTACGGCTATATCTGTATTATGTGGAGGCGGGACTGGCTCTCGAGTTACGGCTATATCTGTATTATGTGGAGGCGGGACTGGCTCTCGAGTTACGGCTATATCTGTATTATGTAGAGGCGGGACTGGCTCTCGAGTTACGGCTATATCTGTATTATGTGGAGGCGGGACTGGCTCTCGAGTTACGGCTATATCTGTATTATGTGGAGGCGGGACTGGCTCTCGAGTTACAGCTATATCTGTATTATGTGGAGGCGGGACTGGCTCTCGAGTTACGGCTATATCTGTATTATGTGGAGGCGGGACTGGCTCTCGAGTTACGGCTATATCTGTATTATGTGGAGGCGGGACTGGCTCTCGAGTTACGGCTATATCTGTATTATGTGTAGGCGGGACTGGCTCTCGAGAAACGGCTATATCTGTATTATGTGGAGGCGGGACTGGATCTCGAGTTACGGCTATATCTGAATCATGTGTAGGCGGAACTGGCTTTCGAGTTACAGCTATATCTGTATAATGTGTAGGCGGAACTGCCTCTCGAGTTACGGCTATATCTGTATTATGTGGAGGCGGGACTGGCTCTCGAGTAACAGCTATATCTGTATAATGTGGAGGCGGGACTGGCTCTCGAGTTACAGCTATATCTGTATAATGTGGAGGCGGGATTGGCTCTCGAATTACGGCTATATCTGTATTATGTTGAGGCGGAACTGGCTCTCGAGTTACAGCTATATCTGTATAATGTGGAGGCGGAACTGGCTCTCGAGTTACGGCTATATCTGTTTTATGTAGAGGCGGAACTGGCTCTCGAGTTACAGCTATATCTGTATTATGTGAAGGCGGAATTTGCACTGAATTTTGTGGAGGCGGGACTGGCTCTCGAGTTATAGCTATATCTGTATTATGTGGAGGCGGGACTGGCTCTCGAGTTACGGCTATATCTGTATTATGTGGAGGCGGGACTGGCTCTCGAGTTACAGCTATATCTGTATTATGTGGAGGCGGGACTGGCTCTCGAGTTACGGCTATATCTGTATTATGTAGAGGCGGGACTGGCTCTCGAGTTACGGCTATATCTGTATTATGTGTAGGCGGGACTGGCTCTCGAGTTACAGCTATATCTGTATTATGTGAAGGCGGAACTGGCACTGTATTATGTGGAGGCGGAACTGGCTCTCGAGTTACGGTTATATCTGTATAATGTGGAGGCGGGACTGGCTCTCGAGTTACGGTTATATCTGTATAATGTGGAGGCGGGACTGGCTCTCGAGTTATAGCTATATCTGTATTATGTGGAGGCGGGACTGGCTCTCGAGTTACGGCTATATCTGTATTATGTGGAGGCGGGACTGGCTCTCGAGTTACAGCTATATCTGTATTATGTGGAGGCGGGACTGGCTCTCGAGTTACGGCTATATCTGTATTATGTAGAGGCGGGACTGGCTCTCGAGTTACGGCTATATCTGTATTATGTGGAGGCGGGACTGGCTCTCGAGTTACGGCTATATCTGTATTATGTGGAGGCGGGACTGGCTCTCGAGTTACGGCTATATCTGTATTATGTGTAGGCGGGACTGGCTCTCGAGTTACAGCTATATCTGTATTATGTGGAGGCGGGACTGGCTCTCGAGTTACGGCTATATCTGTATTATGTGGAGGCGGGACTGGCTCTCGGGTTACGGCTATATCTGTATTATGTGGAGGCGGGACTGGCTCTCGAGTTACGGCTATATCTGTATTATGTGTAGGCGGGACTTGCTCTCGAGAAACGGCTATATCTGTATTATATGGAGGCGGGACTGGCTCTCGAGTTACGGCTATATCTGTATTATGTGGAGGCGGGACTGGCTCTCGTGTTACGGCTATATCTGAATCATGTGTAGGCGGAACTGGCTTTCGAGTTACAGCTATATCTGTATAATGTGTAGGCGGAACTGCCTCTCGAGTTACGGCTATATCTGTATTATGTGGAGGCGGGACTGGCTCTCGAGTAACAGCTATATCTGTATAATGTGGAGGCGGGACTGGCTCTCGAGTTACAGCTATATTTGTATAATGTGGAGGCGGGACTTGCTCTCGAGTTACAGCTATATCTGTATTATGTGGAGGCGGGACTGGCTCTCGAGTTACAGCTATATCTGTATTATGTGGAGGCGGGACTGGCTCTCGAGTTATGGCTATATCTGTTTAATGTGGAGGCGGAACTAGCTCTCGAGTTACGGCTATATCTGTATTATGTGGAGGCGGAACTGGCTCTCGAGTTACGGCTATATCTGTATCATGTGGTGGCGGAACTGGCTCTCGAGTTACAGCTATATCTGTATCATGTGGAGGCCGGACTGGCTCTCGAGTTACGGCTATATCTGTATAATGTGGAGGCGGAACTGGCTCTCGAGTTACGGTTATATCTGTATTATGTGGAGGCGGAACTGGCTCTCGAGTTACGGCTATATCTGTATTATATGGAGGCGAAACTGGCTCTCGGGTTACGGCTATATCTGTATTATTTGGAGGCGGAACTTGCTCTCGTGTAACAGCTATATCTGTATTATTTGGAGGCGGAACTTGCTCTCGAGTTACAGCTATATCTGTATATTATGGAGGCGGGACTGGCTCTCGAGTTACGGCTATATTTGTATTATGTGGAGGCGGGACTGGCTCTCGAGTAACAGCTATATCTGTATAATGTGGAGGCGGGACTGGCTCTCGAGTTACAGCTATATCTGTATAATGTGGAGGCGGGACTGGCTCTCGAGTTACAGCTATATCTGTATAATGTGGAGGCGGGACTGGCTCTCGAGTTACAGCTATATCTGTATTATGTGGAGGTGAGACTGGCTCTCGAGTTACAGCTATATCTGTATTATGTGGAGGCCGGACTGGCTCTCGAGTTACAGCTATATCTGTATAATGTGGAGGCGGGACTGGCTCTCGGGTTACAGCTATATCTGTATAATGTGGAGGCGGGACTGACTCTCGGCTTACAGCTATATCTGTATTATGTGGAGGCCGGACTGGCTCATGAGATACAGCTATATCTGTATTATGTGGAGGCGGGACTGGCTCTCGGGTTACGGCTATATCTGTATTATGTGGAGGCGGGACTGGCTCTCGAGTTACGGCTATATCTGTATAATGTAGAGGCGGAACTGGCTCTCGAGTTACGGCTATATCTGTATAATGTGGAGGCGGGACTGGCTCTCGATTTACGGCTATATCTGTATAATGTGGAGGCGGGACTGGCTCTCGAGTTACGGCTATATCTGTATATTGTGGAGGCGGGACTGGCTCTCGAGTTACAGCTATATCTGTATTATGTGGAGGCGGGACTGGCTCTCGAGTTACGGCTATATCTGTATATTGTGGAGGCGGGACTGGCTCTCGAGTTACGGCTATATCTGTATAATGTGGAGGCGGGACTGGCTCTCGAGTTACAGCTATATCTGTATAATGTGGAGGCGGGACTGGCTCTCGAGTTACAGCTATATCTGTATAATGTGGAGGCGGGACTGGCTCTCGAGTTACAGCTATATCTGTATGATGTGGAGGCGGGACTGGCTCTCGAGTTACGGCTATATCTTTATAATGTGGAGGCGGAACTGGCTCTCGAGTTACGGCTATATCTGTATAATGTGGAGGCGGAACTGGCTCTCGAGTGACGGCTATATCTGTATAATGTGGAGGCGGAACTGGCTCTCGAGTTACAGCTATATCTGTATTATGTGGAGGCGGAACTGGCTCTCGAGTTACAGCTATATCTGTATAATGTGGAGGCGGAACTGGCTCTCGAGTTACGGCTATATCTGTATAATGTGGAGGCGGGACTGGCTCTCGAGTTACAGCTATATCTGTATTATGTGGAGGCGGGACTGGATCTCGAGTTACAGCTATATCTGTATTATGTGGAGGCGGGACTGGCTCTCGAGTTACGACTATATCTGTATTATGTGGAGCCGGGACTGGCTCTCGAGTTACGGCTATATCTGAATTATGTGTAGGCGGAACTGGCTCTCGAGTTACGGTTATATCTGTATAATGTGGAGGCGGGACTGGCTCTCGAGTTACAGCTATATCTGTATAATGTGGAGGTGAGACTGGCTCTTAAGTTACAGCTATATCTGTATAATGTGGAGGCGGGACTGGCTCTCAAGTTACTGCTAAATCTGTATTATGTGGAGGCGGGACTGGATCTCGAGTTACGGCTATATCTGTATTATGTGGAGGCGGGACTGGATCTCGAGTTACGGCTATATCTGAATTATGTGTAGGCGGAACTGGCTCTCGAGTTACGGTTATATCTGTATAATGTGGAGGCGGGACTGGCTCTCGAGTTACAGCTATATCTGTATTATGTGGAGGCGGGACTGGCTCTCGAGTAACGGCTATATCTGTATAATGTGGAGGCGGGACTGGCTCTCGAGTTACGGCTATATCTGTATAATGTGGAGGCGGGACTGACTCTCGAGTTACAGCTATATCTGTATAATGTGGAGGTGAGACTGGCTCTTAAGTTACGGCTATATCTGTATAATGTGGAGGCGGGTCTTGCTCTCGGGTTACAGCTATATCTGTATAATGTGGAGGTGAGACTGGCTCTTAAGTTACGGCTATATCTGTATAATGTGGAGGCGGGTCTGGCTCTCGGGTTACAGCTATATCTGTATAATGTGGAGGTGAGACTGGCTCTTAAGTTACGGCTATATCTGTATAATGTGGAGGCGGGTCTGGCTCTCGAGTTACAGCTATATCTGTATAATGTGGAGGTGAGACTGGCTCTTAAGTTACGACTATATCTGTATAATGTGGAGGCGGGACTGGCTCTCGGGTTACGGCTATATCTGTATAATGTGGACGCTAGACTGGCTCTTAAGTTACGACTATATCTGTATAATGTGGACGCGGGACTGGCTCTCGAGTTACGGCTATATCTGTATAATGTGGAGGCGGAACTGGCTCTCGAGTTACGGCTATATCTGTATAATGTGGAGGCGGAACTGGCTCTCGAGTAACAGCTATATCTGTATAATGTGGAGGCGGAACTGGCTCTCGAGTTACGGCTATATCTGTATTATGTGGAGGCGGAACTGGCTCTAGAGTTACAGCTATATCTGTATAATGTGGAGGCCGGACTGGCTGTTAAGTTACGACTATATCTGTATAATGTGGAGGCGGAACTGGCTCTCGGGTTACGGCTATTTCTGTATCATGTGGAGGCGGAACTGGCTCTCGAGTTACGGCTATATCTGTATAATGTGGAGGCGGAACTGGCTCTCGAGTTACAGCTATATCTGTATAATATGGAGGCGGGACTGGCTCTCAAGTTACGGCTATATCTGTATAATGTGGAGGCGGAACTGGCTCTCAAGTTACAGCTATATCTGTATAATGTGGAGGCGGAACTGGCTCTCAAGTTACAGCTATATCTGTATAATGTGGAGGCGGAACTGGCTCTCGAGTTACAGCTATATCTGTATAATGTGGAGGCGGGACTGGCTCTCGAGTTACAGCTATATCTGTATAATGTGGAGGCGGAACTGGCTCTCGAGTTACAGCTATATCTGTATAATGTGGAGGCGGAACTGGCTCTCAAGTTACAGCTATATCTGTATAATGTGGAGGCGGGACTGGCTCTCAAGTTACGGCTATATCTGTATTATGTGGAGGCGGGACTGGCTCTCGAGTTACAGCTATATCTGTATAATGTGGAGGCGGGACTGGCTCTCGAATTACAGCTATATCTGTATAATGTGGAGGCCGGACTGGCTCTCGAGTTACAGCTATATCTGTATAATGTGGAGGCCGGACTGGCTCTCGAGTTACAGCTATATCTGTATTATGTGGAGGCGGGACTGGCTCTCGAGTTACGGCTATATCTGTATTATGTGGAGGCGGGACTGGCTCTCGAGTTACAGCTATATCTGTATAAAGTGGAAGCGGAACTGGCTCTCGAGTTACAGCTATATCTGTTTGATGTGGCTGCGGGACTGGCTCTCAAGTTACAGCTATATCTGTATAATGTGGAGGCGGGACTGGCTCTCGAGTTACAGCTATATCTGTATAAAGTGGAAGCGGAACTGGCTCTCGAGTTACAGCTATATCTGTTTGATGTGGCTGCGGGACTGGCTCTCGAGTTACAGCTATATCTGTATTATGTGGAGGCGGGACTGGCTCTCGAGTTACAGCTATATCTGTATGATGTGGAGGCGGGACTGGCTCTCGAGTTACGGCTATATCTGTATGATGTTGAGGCGGGACTGGCTCTCGAGTTACAGCTATATCAGTATGATGTGAAGGCGGGACTGGCTCTCGAGTAAGAGCTATATCTGTATTATATGGAGGCGGGATTGGCTCTCGGGCTACGGCTATATCTGTATTATATGATTGATAGCGATAGTATTAAATTTGTGAAAAGCTATAAATATCTTGGAAATCTTTTCTCCAGTAATTGAAGCTTTAAATCAGCAAGGCATTATATACCTAACAAAGCAAACAAAGAAATGCACTTACTATTATTAGGTATACATAACCTTGATATTTAATAGACTCACAATTTAAACTTTTTAACAGCACTATTGTAACAATACTTACATATGGATCAGAAATTTGGGGGTTGAAATATTGATATAATTCAAAAAGTACATAATGAAGCTTTGAGGAAAATCAACAGCTCAAGGGTAGATTAGACTTGTGTGCATGTTCTGTTTGTATAAATGGCTACTGTTACTAGTAATTGATCACATTATATCATGATTCATTAAGTACAAACATATTCCGTCCGGATGTATTCGGATATAAACATACAAACGGAACTTTTGTACAATGTTATGAACAATTATATTACTTTTTAGACTTTAAACTTACATGAATACTGTCGGAGGATGCGAGATCTGTGTGACTTCAAGCGCATAGCAGGGCCTCCAGGTGAGCCGGTGTTGGTTGGACCCCCCGGGCCGCCCGGGCCTCGGGGGCCAAAGGGTGACATCGGAGACCCAGGCGAGAGAGGGATTCCAGGCACGCTAGGTTTCGATGGACTACCAGGTGTTGATAGTGTAGCTGTTACCGTAATATCAAAATATCAGATATATTTGTTTATTTATGCATTGGAGTAGTTGGATTTATACAACCAATCCCATGAGTTGAGCATCATAATAGGTAAAACAGAAGCAAAATATTTAAACAAAGGGCACATGTGTTTTGGTCTACTGTACAGTACCTTTGCCCGTTAATCTTAAAAATGTTTATTTTATGTGATGCTGATTCAAGTAAACTTGATTACGTTGTTCCTAGTTAAGAATGAGTTTGTTGCTTGAAAACAAATAAACTAGTAAGACCCGACTCATTCGCTAGAGCCGCGGATATCGTTGAAATAAACAGAGAACTTACTGACACCATGCATTCCCATGTGTTCTTGAACTTTCCAGCTATTCCGTGCATATGACTGTCGGCATAACTTCAGTTTATTTATATCAACATTTGAGTGATTTAATGGTGGATCGAAAAAGTTATATAAACCATCATTTAAACAGGCTATGTATGGGGTGATCCGACCAAATAATGCAGTAGAACAATAGGTCGGAAAAACTTCTGAAACCATAGTATACTTGCCCAATTAAATATGTTTAAATCAAACTTAGCGATGTCTAAAAAATACTAGAACAACTCTTAACAATAAATACATTCACCATAGGTCATTAACATCGTGTCAGGATAATTTAGGTAGTTCGGTCATGTCACTTGTAACAAATCTGGTTTTAAAAATCCTTAAAAACGCGTCATTATAAAACTTATTCGTAATTCAGGGTCACCAGGGGAAGATGGTGAACCAGGACCTAAAGGTGACAGGGGGTTGCTTGGCTTCCCAGGACCAAAGGGCGATACAGGTAAGTCATATACAGTCCATGTGGATCACATTTTCGTTATTTGTTACATAAATTATGTAATTAAGATTATCGGGCGCCAAATAAGCATAAACCATTATCACTTTGATTTCATAGACACGTTTGGCATAGTTGTGTGACATGAAATACATATTATCTCATAGCAAACGCCCATGCATGTTGAGTGTGAGGTTGGGTGTCCATGTTGAGTGTGAGGTTGGGTGTCCATGTTGAGTGTGAGGTTGGGTGTTCATGTTGAGTGTGAGGTTGGGTGTTCATGTTGAGTGTGAGGTTGGGTGTCCATGTTGAGTGTGAGGTTGGGTGTCCATGTTGAGTGTGAGGTTGGGTGTTCATGTTGAGTGTGAGGTTGGGTGTCCATGTTGAGTGTGAGGTTGGGTGTCCATGTTGAGTGTGAGGTTGGGTGTACATGTTGAGTGTGAGGTTGGGTGTTCATGTTGAGTGTGAGGTTGGGTGTCCATGTTGAGTGTGAGGTTGGGTGTCCATGTTGAGTGTGAGGTTGGGTGTACATGTTGAGTGTGAGGTTGGGTGTTCGTGTTGAGTGTGAGGTCGAGTGTCCATGTTGAGTGTGAGGTTGGGTGTTCATGTTGAGTGTGAGGTTGGGTGTTCATGTTGAGTGTGAGGTTGGGTGTTCATGTTGAGTGTGAGGTTGGGTGTTCATGTTGAGTGTGAGGTTGGGTGTACATGTTGAGTGCGAGGTTGGGTGTACATGTTGAGTGTACATGTTGAGTGTGAGGTTGGGTGTACATGTTGAGTGTGAGGTTGGGTGTTCATGTTGAGTGTGAGGTGAGTGTGAGGTTGGGTGTACATGTTGAGTGCGAGGTTGGGTGTACATGTTGAGTGTGAGGTGGGGTGTTCATGTTGAGTGTGAGGTTGAGTGTGAGGTTGGATGTTCATGTTGGGTGTGAGGTTGAGTGTGAGGTTGGGTGTTCATGTTGAGTGTGAGGTTGGGTGTTCATGTTGAGTGTGAGGTTGGGTGTTCATGTTGGGTGTGAGGTTGAGTGTGAGGTTGGGTGTTCATGTTGAGTGTGAGGTTGGGTGTTCATGTTGAGTGTGAGGTTGGGTGTTCATGTTGAGTGTGAGGTTGGGTGTTCATTACTTTAACTCCTCAGTGAACTCCAGTTTCTCTGACGACCGCTGTACACAAGAATTTAAGTACCTTTAAATTCCAGTAGAAACCACTTTGTTGCAGCACTTTTTGTCAAACTTATAAAGCGCTCAATATTTTCTTATTTTATCCCAAAACTGTTTTATGTCAAAACACAATACAAGCCAAACACAATACAAGCCAAACACAATACAAGCCAAACACAATACAAGCAAACACAATACAAGCCAAACACAATACAAGCCAAACACAATACAAGCCTTACGTATTCAGGGCCCTCATATTTCATATTATACAAATATGTTCGCCAGTACCGAAGTCGCGATGTGAAGATAAATAACATGTGAGACAATGTGTAATTACGTTTTGGGTGTATTGGGATATATTTATACGCCCTTACCCTCCTATTATGTGCTATGTAGAGAGAACATTGCAACGGAACATTTGCCGCCTGAGCCAGACACAAATAACATATTTTACCAGGGGAAATTTATTCTGTAATACGTTGTTTTTCCCAAATGCAACTAGGTCAAGTAAAAAAATTATTCGTTTTTATAATTTGTTCACAGCAACGTTAATGTGTTATCACAATTGACTACAAATACTTAGTTATTGCCATAATGTATGAGAATAATGTGAGCATTGTTGTCCAAGAAGAGAAACACATGTTATTTTGTTCAGCAAGTACAGTCTTACTCTGATGCTGATAAATTCAAATACATCCCTGGAATGGTATTTATTTACGAAAGAAAAACATGTTTTTGTTTAAACCAGTCTCTGTCAAATATCAAGAAATAACAGTGTTATCATATACAGACAGAAAATCCTACTATGTATAGTTAAATCTATCTAAGTCTGGACCATGGACACATTACGACTTATCGCTGTTTTTCGACTGGCGCTAAGTCTTGATCAATTGCTTGGTTTATCATACGTTGCAATGCTGTTACTGGTGTATTCCGATAATCACCAATGGACATTTATATTGACATTTGAACATTTTTAAAAGCTGTATTTAACCAGTTTCAAGTTCAGTTATTCCGGATAATATCAAGATAATAATTCAAACCATTATACTGTTCAAGAACACGTGAAATGCTTTTTAAAATATAGAGGTGAAAGCGGAAACGTTCTGCATGTTTCCTTATTTAATAACACTTAGAACCTTTCGCTTTCAACCTTCAAATCATGAACTGTTCAGGCGACGCTGGCTTACATGGAGAACGCGGCATACCTGGACTGCCGGGAGACAGAGGACTTCCTGGAAACTCTGGACCTCCAGGTAAACAACAGTTTTGTCAGTTAATGTGTTATGTCGACAGGATAGTTATGTATTTTCGGAAGAAACCCACACTATATTACTGTTTTAATTCCTCAGTGCTGTTATTTGTTAAATGTCCTTCTTGATCATTGAAAAATGATATATCTTAAAATTAGAATACTGATTGATCGGGTATTACGGTGTTAACATGGTTGCACCTTTATTTTTGTTTGATCAAACCGAAACTGCGTACACTGTTGTCATGTTTGTGATGTAGTTTACTCCTTTTCAGAATATATTTATATAACCTTTTCTGGCATTGTGTACTTCTCGTTCAGTGACATTGTGCATCTCTGAGATCGTTATTACACGAGATTATCCCTGTATTACACGGAGTTTATCCCTGTATTACACGAGATTATCCCTGTATTACACGGAGTTTATCCCTGTATTACACGAGAGTATCCCTGTTTTACACGAGATTATCCCGGTTTTACACGGAGATTATCCCTGTATTACACGGAGTTTATCCCTGTTTATCTATCCCTGTTTATCATACGTTGAAAAGGCATTGTGTAGTCTTTAATGCATATCGATTCACTTATGAACTAAAACTAATATTTAATGTATCATAATTAAATAATGGTCTTAAGCATGGTCGTCGACGGGTCTAACATTGTTTACCCAACTTGCTAGGGATTTTGGCAAATTACGCTCTCTGGTACATTTCTTTTGTTCCTATGGACGAAACCTTCCAGTCTTTTCTATGACGCCTTTATTACAAATAAGTAGGATCGCTTATTTAACCTCGTAACTGGCGTTTAAATTATTAATAACGGTATTTCGGAGCAACTGATGTTTTATACAGTACGTTCACAGTCCAAAGTTTGTACCCTAGGCTCAACTTTGGTAAAATGATTGAAAAAACGATTTCTCTACAGCTTTTTTGTTTAATAACATCGTGTAATTTAATACAATACAATGCAATACAAACTTACAGTAAACTACAATAAATATTTTGTTTTGTGTTTGATTTTCGACTTTGTTGCTAAGCTATTAAAAAGATTAACAGACGAGTTGAATAGAAGCACAATTTGTTTAACATTATTTGTACGTTTTAGAAACTGTAATTTGGCAATATAATCTAAAGAAAATGTCCACGTGTACCTGCGGTTGTCGGTAAATATATACCATTTAAATTGCCATAGTATTCTCTATAGTGAACGGATGACGTTCCTTGATCGGTGATAGGACTTCTTTATTTCTTTCATTGATGCACATTGATCGATCTCATCTGACCAATGAAAAACGACGTTTTAAATGTCCACCGTTACTCTTTACATGCGTAAGCTGTCGATAACATATTTACTTCTTGAATTTAACCTGAACTCATTTAAAATCATTAAAAGAGACATGGTACAATGTAAATGTAAGAATTTAGTGGTATTTCGCGTGCGTTCATGTCTTATGTAAGCTCGGGTGTGATTTTGCTTATTTCTCAAGACGCGCTTACACATTTCCTTGATTTGCAAAATCTCACCTCACCATATGAACGCACTTAATATAGCATTCACTTTACCTACACTCGACTATATCATGTGCAAGTGTAATAGACTTCCTTTAAAGGACGTTAAATTATTATCGCAAATTTCCCAACAAGATCAATCGAGAATAAGACAATCTGAAAGTATTTTTGTTTGTTTGCTGGGATATTTGTGTAAATAAGGATTGACAATTCACGTCACATCCAGTAACGGGTTAAGTCATCGTTTCCATTCAGCTGACAAGTGCATAATTCACCTCCAATATTTAACTTGACTTGAATGGAAATGAGTTGACGGAACCTTTCTCCATGAGTACATATATCAAGCAATATTTTGACGTCGTTTATTCAATAAAATATTTTATTAAATTTCAAATGTGAGTATAAGCCCTAAACTATATAAACACAACTTAGCCACTAATGATGATGTTCATAAGGCAAATATTACCAGTTTGGAAGTTTAGAATGATAAGAATACTATTTTCTTACACCATCTTGTATACTTACAACATATCACGATATTTACTCTTTTGAACAGGACCATCAGGTCCTACAGGCCCTGAAGGACCGGATGGAAGACGTGGGCGGCCTGGCGATGACGGCATCAAAGGCACCAAGGGTGACAGGGGCACGGACGGGATCCCAGGGGTGCCTGGGTTCAAGGGACCGAAGGGGGATTTAGGGGACAGAGGCCCGCCCGGATATGGCATCAACTGCGTCTGTAAGTTGTCGCTGTCAATGGATGTAATGTATTATTAGTAAACGTTGCATTAAATGATGTAACAGAGGATTGTTATATGGCACAGCGTACGCGCTTTATGTAGAAAACGATTGTCAATATGGGGAAATTAATCTGCTGAAAAGGATCCATAATATCTTGTTTTGCTAGTTTAATTAACGAAAACCGGGTTATTAGAATGAGGTTGTCGTTGGGCGGGCGGGCGGGAGGGCGGGCGTCAAACATTGGTTTCTGTTCAATAACTTTAGTTAGCATTGATAGATATTGATGAAACTTGGTGTGTAGGTAGCTTATGGGAACAGCTAGCTTTGGATTGCTTCTGAGGGGGGTGGGGCTAAGGTCAAGGTCACTGTTACTAAAAATATAAAAATGGTTTCTGCCCAATAACTTTAGTTAGCATTGACAGATATTGACTTAACTTGGTGTGTAAGTTGCTTATGTGAAGAGCTAGCTTGGGATTGCTTTTGAGTGGGGAGGGGCTAAGGTCAAGGTCACTATTACTTAAAATAGAAAAATGGTCAAGGTCACTGTTAGTTAAAATAGAAAAATGGTTTCTGCCCAATAACTTTAGTTAGCATTGACAGATATTGATGAAACTTTGTGTGTAGGTAGCTTATGTGAAGAGCTAGCTTGGGATTGCTTTTGAGGGGGGTTGGGCTAAGGTCAAGGTCACCTGTTACTAAAAATAGAAAAATGGTTTCTGCCCAATAACTTTAGTTAGGATTGATAGATATTGACGAAAGTTGGTGTGTAGGTAGCTTATGTGAAGAGCTAGCTTGGGATTGCTATTGAGGGGGGAGGGGCTAAGGTCAAGGTCACTATTACTTAAAATAAAAAAATGGTCAAGGTCACTGTTACTTAAAATAGAACAATGGTTTCTGCCCAATAACTTTAGTCAGCATTGACAGATATTGATGAAACTTGATGTGTATGTAGCTTATGTACAGAGCTAGTTTGGGATTGCTTTTGAGGGGGGTGGGACTAAGGTCAAGGTCACTGTTACTAAAATTAGAAAAATGGTTTATGCCCAATAACTTTAGTTAGCATTGACAAATATTGACGAAACTTGGTGTGTAAGTTGCTTATGTGAAGAGCTAGCTTGGGATTGCTTTTGAGTGGGGAGGGGCTAAGGTCAAGGTCACTATTACTTAAAATAGAAAAATGGTCAAGGTCACTGTTACTTAAAATAGAACAATGTTTCTGCCCAATAACTTTAGTTAGCATTGACAGATATTGATGAAACTTGGTGTGTAGGTAGCTTATGTACAGAGCTAGCTTGGGATTGCTTTTGAGGGGGGTGGGGCTTAGGTCAAGGTCACTGTTACTAAAATTAGAAAAATGGTTTATGCCCAATAACTTTAGTTAGCATTGACAGATATTGACGAAACTTGGTGTGTAAGTTGCTTATGTGAAGAGCTAGCTTGGGATTGCTATTGAGTGGGGAGGGGCTAAGGTCAAGGTCACTATTACTTAAAATAGAAAAATGGTCAAGGTCACTGTTACTTAAAATAGAACAATGGTTTCTGCCCAATAACTTTAGTTAGCATTGACAGATATTGATGAAACTTGGTGTGTAGGTAGGTTATGTGAAGAGCTAGCTTGGGATTGCTTTTGAGGGGGGTTGGGCTAAGGTCAAGGTCGCCTGTTACTAAAAATAGAAAAATGGTTTCTGCCCAATAACTTTAGTTAGGATTGATAGATATTGACGAAAGTTGGTGTGTTGGTAGCTTATGTGAAGAGCTAGCTTGGGATTGCTATTGAGGGGGGAGGGGCTAAGGTCAAGGTCACTGTAACTTAAAATAGAAAAATGGTTTCTGCCCAATAACTTTAGTTAGCATTGACCGATATTGATGAAACTTGGTGTGTGGGTAGCTTATGTAAAACGCTAGCTTGGGATTGCTTTTGAGGGGGTGGGGCTAAGGTCAAGGTCACTGTTACTAAAAATTTAAAAATGGTGTCCGCCCAATAACTTAATTGACTATAATTTCTGATTGCCCATAACAAAAACCTGGTTTCGTCGCATTGCGGCGCTTCTAGTTATATTTATAATTTCTTGGTCAAATCTTATATTAGGGTTACTAATCGCCTTACTTCAAAATGATGCCATTATACATTAAAAATAGGTTTTATGGCTAGTGCAGACAATAATAAAGTATTTGTAATTGTAATAACAAGGCATTTTAATCCAATTATTATGAAACTTGACAATCTTTAAGAATTATACAGCTGGCTTAATTATTGGTTAAGGGTACTTAATCAAAGTTTTGAATCTTTGAATGATGTTTTGACTATGATGGGCACTTAAATCAAGAGTCACATCTTAATCTTTGGGATTCTAGTTAAACAAAACTTAGCCAGTATGTTTTGTCAACACAACTACGATACTTTTATTTAATAAAGTTAAGAATTTTAGAGATTGTTTTAGCAGTCATTACATGGTATTGCAAGGAAACAACAACGAACAAACCTTGTTTTACAATAAGAACGAAATTAGTTTGTAACTTAATGTGTGTGAAGTTTGCTCAGCCATCGGCAATCGACAATCGACATTTGAAATTATATAGTACAACTACAATGTCGAGCTGGAATGTCGAGCTGGACGGAATTCTAGCTCGACATTTGAAATTGTATAGCATATCTTCAATGTCGAGCTGCAATGTCGAGCTTGACGGAATTCTAGCTCGACATTCGATATTATATAGCAAATATTTAATGTCGAGCTGCAATGTCGAGCTGGACGGAATTCTCGCTCGACATTCGATATTATATAGCATATCTTCAATGTCGAGCTGCGATGTCGAGCTGGACGGAATTCTCGCTCGACATTCGATATTATATAGCATATCTTCAATCTCGAGCTGCAATGTCGAGTTGGACGGAATTCTAGCTCGACATTTGATAATATAAAGATCATTTCTAATGTCGAGCTGCAATGTCGAGCTGGACGGAATTCTAGCTCGACATTTGATAATATAAAGATCATTTCTAATGTCGAGCTGCAATACGAGCTGGACGGAATTCTCACTCGACATTCGATATTATATAGCAAATCTTCAATGTCGAGCTCGAATGTCGAGCTGGACGGAATTCTAGCTCGACATTTGATATTATATAGCAAATCTTCAATGTGGAGCTGGAATGTCGAGCTGGACGGACTTCTAGCTCGACATTCGATATTATATAGCAAATCTTCAATGTCGAGCTGCAATGTCGAACTTGACGGAATTCTAGCTCGACATTCGATATTATATAGCAAATATTCAATGTCGAGCTGCAATGTCGAACTTGACGGAATTCTAGCTCGACATTCGATATTATATAGCAAATCTTCAATGTCGAGCTGCAATGTCGAACTTGACGGAATTCTAGCTCGACATTCGATATTATATAGCAAATATTCAATGTTGTGCTGCAATGTCGAGCTGGACGGCATCCAAGCTCGACGTTAGATAATATAAAGATTGCCAATTTTATAAATAGTAATCTGATGAACTAAAAAAGGTGTTCACTCATGTTGGAATCTCAAATCGGCTTGATGTTGCTAATTTGATATTTGTCAACCGTAAAGCAAGTTTCTTGCTCTTAATATAAAACTATACTTATTTTAGCTCTGTTGTTTATCGGACAAACGTCGAGGTATTTTCATTCCCCTGACGTTGGCGTCGTCTTCATATGATAGACGGCGATGGAGTCATGCAAAAACATGTTATTTACATTCGAATCCATGTGAATACGAATAACAAACCGTTTTTTCTTGTAGTATGACCTTTATCAACCTTCAACCTTCAACATGTGTTAAGTTATGCTCCTCAACCAGCTGAGAAAAATTGAGACAAGCCTTGTAATCCTCTTGCAATGTGTATTTGTGGTGCTGTTTTGTATGGATTAAATGTCACCCGACTTTGTAGCAACTTTATACAGTTGGTGTTATACTTAATTGTGAGTATGGTCGTGTATATATTTTACAGGTGAAAAGGGCGATAAGGGGGAGAAAGGGCAGCGAGGTTTGATTGGCTTTACGGGTTACAAAGGCGACAGTGGTTCGTTTTGGAATATATTCGCATATTAAGATGTTGAATTTGATTAAGTCCACAGGTTGAATATCGCCTACTTAAAGAACTCATATAGAATAGAAATTGGTCGTAATTGCTCGTCGAAAAAAAATATAATAACGCTGAGAATATCATTCAATTTTAAGATTAATTGTCGGTTTCTTGTTTCAATTTTGTCCTGGCCTTTTACGTTTGGACATTATATTACAATGGAACAATAAATGAGTGACATTGAATGTGAATAATAATAGCATTTGTGAAAATAATGACTATAGCTAAAACAATAATACAAAGTAATTTCTGGACACCAAAGTTTTGCGCTTGGGACGAATATTTATCATTCATCTTAAGAACTTGATAAACTAGTCATGCCTCGTTTCAACAATGCTTAGCTTCGCTTCGGTTAAGTAGAATATTAAGTAATATTTTATAAAGTAGCATTTCTTGTTTGTAAATATTAGCAAAGCCTAACTTGTCCAATGGAAATATGATATTTAGAGAGTATATCATTGTTACAGGAGACGAAGGCTTGATAGGAGGATTAGGTTTGACCCTTTATTGTTTCGTTTGGCTTTCATTGTTTATCTTCATGTGCATCACAAATAATGGATTGCCTATATTCTCCTGCTATGATAATAACTCATTATATTTTTTTTATATTCTTTCTGGCTAAGGTCAAGGTCACTATTACTTAAAATAGAAAAATGGTCAAGGTCACTGTTACTTAAAATAGAACAATGGTTTCTGCCCAATAACTTTAGTTAGCATTGACAGATATTGATGAAACTTGGTGTGTAGGTAGGTTATGTGAAGAGCTAGCTTGGGATTGCTTTTGAGGGGGGTTGGGCTAAGGTCAAGGTCGCCTGTTACTAAAAATAGAAAAATGGTTTCTGCCCAATAACTTTAGTTAGGATTGATAGATATTGACGAAAGTTGGTGTGTTGGTAGCTTATGTGAAGAGCTAGCTTGGGATTGCTATTGAGGGGGGAGGGGCTAAGGTCAAGGTCACTGTAACTTAAAATAGAAAAATGGTTTCTGCCCAATAACTTTAGTTAGCATTGACCGATATTGATGAAACTTGGTGTGTGGGTAGCTTATGTAAAACGCTAGCTTGGGATTGCTTTTGAGGGGGTGGGGCTAAGGTCAAGGTCACTGTTACTAAAAATTTAAAAATGGTGTCCGCCCAATAACTTAATTGACTATAATTTCTGATTGCCCATAACAAAAACCTGGTTTCGTCGCATTGCGGCGCTTCTAGTTATATTTATAATTTCTTGGTCAAATCTTATATTAGGGTTACTAATCGCCTTACTTCAAAATGATGCCATTATACATTAAAAATAGGTTTTATGGCTAGTGCAGACAATAATAAAGTATTTGTAATTGTAATAACAAGGCATTTTAATCCAATTATTATGAAACTTGACAATCTTTAAGAATTATACAGCTGGCTTAATTATTGGTTAAGGGTACTTAATCAAAGTTTTGAATCTTTGAATGATGTTTTGACTATGATGGGCACTTAAATCAAGAGTCACATCTTAATCTTTGGGATTCTAGTTAAACAAAACTTAGCCAGTATGTTTTGTCAACACAACTACGATACTTTTATTTAATAAAGTTAAGAATTTTAGAGATTGTTTTAGCAGTCATTACATGGTATTGCAAGGAAACAACAACGAACAAACCTTGTTTTACAATAAGAACGAAATTAGTTTGTAACTTAATGTGTGTGAAGTTTGCTCAGCCATCGGCAATCGACAATCGACATTTGAAATTATATAGTACAACTACAATGTCGAGCTGGAATGTCGAGCTGGACGGAATTCTAGCTCGACATTTGAAATTGTATAGCATATCTTCAATGTCGAGCTGCAATGTCGAGCTTGACGGAATTCTAGCTCGACATTCGATATTATATAGCAAATATTTAATGTCGAGCTGCAATGTCGAGCTGGACGGAATTTTCGCTCGACATTCGATATTATATAGCATATCTTCAATGTCGAGCTGCGATGTCGAGCTGGACGGAATTCTCGCTCGACATTCGATATTATATAGCATATCTTCAATCTCGAGCTGCAATGTCGAGTTGGACGGAATTCTAGCTCGACATTTGATAATATAAAGATCATTTCTAATGTCGAGCTGCAATGTCGAGCTGGACGGAATTCTAGCTCGACATTTGATAATATAAAGATCATTTCTAATGTCGAGCTGCAATACGAGCTGGACGGAATTCTCACTCGACATTCGATATTATATAGCAAATCTTCAATGTCGAGCTCGAATGTCGAGCTGGACGGAATTCTAGCTCAACATTTGATATTATATAGCAAATCTTCAATGTCGAGCTGCAATGTCGAGCTGGACGGAATTCTAGCTCGACATTCGATATTATATAGCAAATCTTCAATGTCGAGCTGCAATGTCGAACTTGACGGAATTCTAGCTCGACATTCGATATTATATAGCAAATATTCAATGTTGTGCTGCAATGTCGAGCTGGACGGCATCCAAGCTCGACGTTAGATAATATAAAGATTGCCAATTTTATAAATAGTAATCTGATGAACTAAAAAATGTGTTCACTCATGTTGGAATTTCAAATCGGCTTGATGTTGCTAATTTGATATTTGTCAACCGTAAAGCAAGTTTCTTGCTCTTAATATAAAACTATACTTATTTTAGCTCTGTTGTTTATCGGACAAACGTCGAGGTATTTTCATTCCCCTGACGTTGGCGTCGTCTTCATATGATAGACGGCGATGGAGTCATGCAAAAACATGTTATTTACATTCGAATCCATGTGAATACGAATAACAAACCGTTTTTTCTTGTAGTATGACCTTTATCAACCTTCAACCTTCAACATGTGTTAAGTTATGCTCCTCAACCAGCTGAGAAAAATTGAGACAAGCCTTGTAATCCTCTTGCAATGTGTATTTGTGGTGCTGTTTTGTATGGATTAAATGTCACCCGACTTTGTAGCAACTTTATACAGTTGGTGTTATACTTAATTGTGAGTATGGTCGTGTATATATTTTACAGGTGAAAAGGGCGATAAGGGGGAGAAAGGGCAGCGAGGTTTGATTGGCTTTACGGGTTACAAAGGCGACAGAGGTTCGTTTTGGAATATATTCGCATATTAAGATGCTGAATTTGATTAAGT
This sequence comes from Mya arenaria, assembly GCF_026914265.1. Classification (NCBI taxonomy): domain Eukaryota; kingdom Metazoa; phylum Mollusca; class Bivalvia; order Myida; family Myidae; genus Mya; species Mya arenaria. Next base: position 36,456,434 of record NC_069124.1, read on the forward strand.
CCACAGCTTGAATATCGCCTACTTAAAGAACTCATATAGAATAGAAATTGGTCGTAATTGCTCGTCGAAAAAAAATATAATAACGCTGAGAATATCATTCAATTTTAAGATTAATTGTCGGTTTCTTGTTTCAATTTTGTCCTGGCCTTTTACGTTTGGACATTATATTACAATGGAACAATAAATGAGTGACATTGAATGTGAATAATAATAGCATTTGTGAAAATAATGACTATAGCTAAGACAATAATACAAAGTAATTTCTGGACACCAAAGTTTTGCGCTTGGGACGAATATTTATCATTCATCTTAAGAACTTGATAAACTAGTCATGCCTCGTTTCAACAATGCTTAGCTTCGCTTCGGTTAAGTAGAATATTAAGTAATATTTTATAAAGTAGCATTTCTTGTTTGTAAATATTACCAAAGCCTAACTTGTCCAATGGAAATATGATATTTAGAGAGTATATCATTGTTACAGGAGACGAAGGCTTGATAGGAGGATTAGGTTTGACACTTTATTGTTTCGTTTGGCTTTCATTGTTTATCTCCATGTGCATCACAAATAATGGATTGCCTATATTCTCCTGCTATGATAATAACTCATTATATTTTTTTTTATATTCTTTCTGACATGTAACAAAGATTCCGTAAGGGTGAACACCACACGTTTTTAGTGATTGCATTAGATGCTATCTAGCCAATACAGATATGGTCATTACAGTTAGAAGCAAAGCATGCTCAACGACTCTGGCGACATGAAACACGAAGCTGAAACATAAAATACCGATCCATAATTAAGTCATCATTTTCAGCAATTAATTTGCGAACTAACTTAACACACACACACAGACAGATACAGAGAAAGTGCACTCGAGCGGAATACAAGTCAGACTCAATTTTGAAATGCCTCCTTCTTTAAAATTGTTACATATACAATAACTGCACACGCCAAAACATATAGTTCGGTCGAATGTTCTCGACAACATTACACGTGTACAAAAAAACGTAAGTAAATATGTCTTCATGTACATAAGTGGTTACTTTGACTGTATTTTCATGAATTGCCATATTTTGAAAGGTTGAAGACCATTCTTTCTTAAGTGCTCTCAATACATACATATATATTACCACGTTTAAAAACAATGTCATGAGTTTGAATATGTTTTCGTCAAATTGCATTACCTGCTTATAGTATTGAAAAGGTATTCTGACTACTCTGTATAAACAGTTTGCCTAAACTATGTACTCATAATATTTTCTGTTGCCATAATTACACTACATCTCGAATTCCTAATTTCATAGCTTTTCGACGTACACATTAAAACATTATTAACATGAAATAGATGCAAGGAAACCAATCTCGATATTCAAGATAATGTAACTAGATATTCAAGATAATGTAACTAGATATAATTGCTGATTTAGATAATACATGTATCCACTTTTTTCAGTTGAATGCTGAACTTAACATATAACTTACCACTGTGTTTCTGTCCGTAGGTCACAGCACTAAAGGCGAGATCGGACCACAAGGACCTCCGGGAATACAGGGACCAAAGGGCATCAAGGGAGACTGCGATGGTATATATGGCCATACTTTTGCCACCAATGTATAAACATGCACATATATTAACTTTTCTGCGTTTTTAATTAGGAATCTCAACGCGACTCTTTAATCAAGTAGGCGTACATGTTTGATTGTTTCGAGACACTAACATTGAACCATCTATTTCAATAATAATTTTGACCGCATTACACTTTAATCAATTGTATTGGCGTTTTATAAACATATCCGTGATCATAAACAAAGACTACCGACCATAAGCATACTATTTGTATAAAGTCCATGGGGACAATAACACGTACGATTATTGGCTCTATTGTATGCCATACAAGCCTTTGATCTGTACCCATGGTTCAATAACATTACTGACTAGACATTATTTATTTATTACGATAAACTTTATTGCGCATGTCAAAGTGTTTGCTCACATAGTTGAGATCCAATGATACAGATAAACTTCACTATCTTGTACTATGTTACTCTCGTGTCATTTAGTTCCTTTTTTGTAATTTGCAGGACAATTTCCTCTTGTTTCATTCAAAAAACGTTTGTATGTTTGCTAATGAATAACTAAAGCAGGGTCGTACTACCGGGAATAGTGAGGCGTTAATAAGACGAAACCTGTCGATTTTCCCATTTCGAAATGATGAAGTTGTCCTAACTTTCCTTTTTAATCGATACGGGATCCTGGCCTTTTCGCAACTTTACATCCTCATCTCTTGGAATTCATTTCGTTGACGGATTAGTATCCCCAATATGCCCGACTAATTGAATTGTAGCAAATCCTTTCCGGAGACGCATCTACGGCCTTACGTGTAAAAGTATTAAGGAAGATGTCCTCTTGGCCTAGGGCGCCCCCACCTTGTGAAGTGTGAGAATGGAGGCGTTAGCTGTCGGCTTTTATCTCAATGCTTGACATTTTATTGACAACTTAAGTACTTTTTAAAGTAACTGGAGCTTTGCGGGCAAGCTTTCACGACTAACTATTGAGAATTGAGCAGGTGACTTTTGATCTCAACATATACATTTGTGTACAGCGAATGACGGTATTTTTATAGTTGTGTAATGTTCGCTGTCTTGTAGCGTTGTGTCCCTCACTTGTGTGGTGTTTGTTTGGTCGTGATTGCCTTCCGTTTGTGTCCCTGCTGTTGTCACCGTTATTTTATTTATAATGCAATACGGTATTCAAATAAATGTTGTCAAGACAATCATTTAACCACTGGTTTAAAAGCAAGAGGATGTTTGTGTCTTTAAAATTATTTATCATTTGTGTTTTTGAATTATACTTCACCAAGTTGGCTATGTATGTACTGTGGTTTATGCATACATGTTAAAACATATTGTATTAATAAGGCTTGTGTTGTGCTTGTGCTAGCAGATATACTCAGCAATGTAATAAGAACATGTCCTATTACATTTGCCCGAAGCATTTAACTTTAGGGTCTGATAAATATCACATTAAAATGTCACCTTACAAAATACGGGAAGCTGAGGTAAATGTTCTGAAAACAATACATTGTAGACAAAATCTTACAGTTGTGTTGCTTGTGGAAAAATGATGAACAAGAGATTACAAATGGTATTTTCGGGAAAATGCTAGGGTTGAATGGAGTGTCCCCTTTGAAATACAATGTAAATGCCTAAAAAACAGAAGCAGGACAGAAGCATATCTGAGTAAGCACGTAGGTTTAACTGAGCCTTAAACGGTTGTTTTTGATAAAACGTATATAATGTAAGGTTAGGTTATTTAAAACCGGTTTGATCATACCTCGCATGATAACCATCGTGTACGCTCAGTAATCAAATGCGGTTCTCAGTTTAATTGAAAACGTAATTTCACTGAAACAAAGATACTCTGGGAAGGAGCCCTTCATCCAAACACTAAGTAGTGGGATATGGCAGTAACAGATATTGAAAACAACTGTCAAAACCCGTCACACAGTCTTTAGAAGTGTAATTTATAAGCTGTGTGAAGTTGGCTAAACATACGACATTTGACATTGGACATTCAAGATCGAATGTTGTGCTGGCACGACATTGGACATTGGACATTCATAATTGAAAGTCGTGCTGGCACGACATTGGACATTGGACATTCAAAAATGAATGTCGTCCAAGCACGACATTGGACAATGGACATTGGGATTTCAAAAATGAATGTCGTGCTGGCACGACATTGGACATTGGACATTCAAAATCGAATGTTGTGCTGGCACCACATTGGACATTCAAAAGTGAAAGTCGTGCTAGCACGACATTGGACATTCAAAATCGAATGTTGTGCTGGCAAGACATTGGACATTGGACATTGGGATTTCAAAAATGAATGTCGTTCTAGCACGACTTTGGACATTCAGAATCGAATGTTGTGCTGGCACCACATTGGACATTGGACATTCAAAAGTGAAAGTCTTGCCAGCACGACATTGGACATTGGACATTCAAAAATCGAATGTTGTGCTAGCACGACATTGGACATTCAAAATTGAAAGTCGTGCTGGCACGACATTGGACATTCAAAAATGAATGTCGTGCCAGCAAGACATTGGACATTGGGATTTCAAAAATGAATGTCGTGCTAGCACGACATTGGACATTGGACATTCAAAATCGATTGTTTTGCTGGCACGACATTGGACATTGGACATTCAAAATTGAAAGTCGTGCTGGCACGACATTGGACATTCAAAAATGAATGTCGTGCCAGCACGACATTGGACATTGGGATTTCAAAAATGATTCAAAATCGAATGTTGTGCTGGCACGGCATTGGACATTTAAAATCGAATGTTGTGCTGGAACGACATTGGACATTGGACATTCAAAATTGAAAGTCGTGCTGGCACGACATTGGACATTCAAAAATGAATGTCGTGCCAGCACGACATTGGACATTGGGATTTCAAAAATGATTCAAAATCGAATGTTGTGCTGGCACGGCATTGGACATTTAAAATCGAATGTTGTGCTGGAACGACATTGGACATTGGACATTCAAAATTGAAAGTCGTGCTGGCACGACATTGGACATTCGACAGTCATAAATGAATGTCGTGCCAGCACGACATTGGACATTAAAAAATGAAAGTCGTGCTGGGACATTTAAATTAATGTATGACATGTTTTATGAATGAATGTTTTCTACCGACTTTAAATTAATTCGGATGGCATGCAATTTTCGGAATTAATTTTTTTGATATATTGTCTTAAAATTATTTGAAAAGGGTTAGAGATCACAAAAGCAATGTCTCAGTATGAATTTATAAACACCAAATGAGAATTGTCATTACGATTCCATCGCAATATTTGAAACTCAAGCATGATTCCGATAGACATGATGTCACATATGCAGAGAAAGATTCAAATGAATATACTTATGAATGGTCGTGGATTATATGTAGACAAACAGTGATAATGCTTTCGAAATGGCCTACTTTTAATAAGCTTAATTGTTTACACACCACTGCTACACATCCAGTACCATTTATAAACGAAGTGAAGATAATTATATTCACAGTATATGATGACATATGGAAAATATACACATGCATTGATGATTCCAAAAAATATAAATGTAATCGTTCCTACATCTACTTTATCTGGTTTTACGTATTATAACACGAAATATTGTCAATGATCCGATTAAGTAACCTATTACTGCCTGTCGACTTATTTTTTATCGACTCAATTAGTCACAACAGTCGATTTTGAATGTCCCATGTCCAATGTCGTGCCAGCACAACATTCACTTTTGAATGTACAATGTCCAATGTCGTGCTAGCACCACATTCATTTTTGAAATTTCAATGTCCAATGTCGTGCTGGCACGACTTTCACTTTTGAATGTCCAATGTCCAATGTCGTGCCAGCACAACATTCGATGTTGAATGTCCAATGTCCAATGTCGTGCTAGCACGACATTCCTTTTTGAAATACCATTGTCCAATGTCGTGCCAGCACAACATTTGATTTTGAATGTCCCATGTCCAATGTCGTGCCAGCACAACATTCCATGTTGAATGTCAAATGTCGTGCCAGCACAACATTCGATTTTGAATGTCCAATGTCGTGCCAGCACAACAATCGATTTTGAATGTCCAATGTCCAATGTCGTGCCAGCACGACATTCATTTTTGAAATCCCAATATCCAATGTCCAATGTCGTGCTGGCCCGACATTCATTTTTGAATGTCCAATGTCGTGCCAGCACGACTTTTAATTTAGAATGTCCAATGTCCAATGTCGTGCTAGCACGACATTCATTTTTGAAATTCCAATGTCCAATGTCGTGCTAGCACGACTTTCACTTTTGAATGTCAAATGTCCAATGTCGTGCCAGCACAACATTCGATGTTGAATGTCCAATTTCCAATGTCGTGCTAGCACGACATTCATTTTTGAAATACCAATGTCCACTGTCGTGCCAGCACAACATTCGATTTTGAATGTCCAATGTCCAATGTCGTGCCAGCACAACATTTGATGTTGAATGTCCAATGTCCAATGTCGTGCTAGCACGACATTCATTTTTGAAATACCAATGTCCAATGTCCAATGTTGTGCCACCAAAACATTCGATTTTGAATGTCCAATGTCGTGCTAGCACGACATTCATTTTTGAAATTCTAATGTCCAATGTCCAATGTCGTGCTGGCACGACTTTCATTTTTGAAATTCCAAAGTCCAATGTCGTGCTGGCACGACATTCATTTTTGAATGTCCAATGTCGTGCTAGCACGACTTTCACTTTTGAATGTCTAATGTCCAATGTCGTGCCAGCACATCATTTGATTTTGAATGTCCAATGTCGTGCCAGCACAACATTTGATGTTGAATGTCCAATGTCCAATGTCGTGCCAGCACAACATTCGATTTTGAATGTCCAATGTCCAATGTCGTGCCAGCACAACATTCGATTTTGAATGGCCAATGTCCAATGTCGTGCCAGCACGACATTCATTTTTGAAATCCCAATGTATAATGTCCAATGTCGTGCTGGCACGACATTCATTTTTGAATGCCTAATGTCCAATGTCGTGCCAGCACGACTTTCAATTTTGAATGTCCAATGTCCAATGTCGTGCCAGCACAACATTCAATTTTGAATGTCCAATGTCCAATGTCGTGACAGCACAACATTCGATCTTAAATGTCCAATGTCCAATGTCGTATGTTCAGCTAACTTCACACAGCTTAATTTATATTAAATAATTCCGAAGTACCAGGACATCGATAAATACGATGTTGACGTTCTTTCCTTGTCTAATTTCCGTTTTGCTGCTATTAATAATTAGTGCTTGTTTTGTTTCATTCATTATACTTCTTGATGCCAATTAGAGTAACGTAGTTATAGGTGTTTATCTTCTTTCTTGTATTTGTCTTGATACTGCGTTTGTCATTGAATGTGGCTAACATTTCGACCCCTTATAGCTCACTAGTATTAAAGCCATAGTTTATGGATTAAATGTTAAAATTCAAATGAAAACTCCAGTATGTGAGCCTACAGGGTCTTTCTGATAACAAGAATGCGTTTCTTTTTTTTAGTCTGGAACAAGGAACGCCACAGTCTTCGCGTAGTTAATACAGATAAGATAGGTAACTATACTTAATGCAAGCAACAATACAGTTTTAAAAGATAATTGTGTACTAATGGTCATCTTTTATATGGGTTACAATAAAATCTCACTGTATTGATTTGAGTATTATTTAGATATTTGTAGAATCCTCTACGATGATTTTTTTTTCAAGCGAAATGCCAATGAACGCATGACTGTCCTGACACGAGACACGTTCGTGCACAGCAAACTTCATTCTCTCAAAGCAAATGGAACATTCCTATTTTTTGGAAAGGGTTTCTTAAGAATGCTTATGTTGAGTTTTAATAAGGACACAGTAGCAAGAAAGTCATAATCGAAAATGAAGAAAGCAACATATTATATTTACTATAAAACAGATAAGTCAGATCAAACGCTTTAGACTATTTTGTTGAATTGATTCATTAGCTTAGATTGAATCTATTGATGAACTCAAGTTGAATGCTTTTTGTAATAGTGATTATTTTCCGATACAGACGAGCGACCACAACAAGACTATCGAGCCCCAAAAAATCCTGGCTCAGAAAATGCTTCCGGTGCTAGAGGTAAGACTAAGCCTGTCCTACATTAATTCAGGTTTGTGTATATATTGTCTATATTTGTTAACGTTTAAAATTCTGTTTAATCATAAAGAAAAAAAGAAAAAAACTATTTGGTAAATACATCAACTAAATGATTAGACTTATTGTCTAGACAACATTTGTTTCTTAGATTTTAAAACACAATGTTTGAATACTAAAGCGGCGTGCACGTTTCTTTGAGTACACTAACTTAATCATTTGTTATCGTGTGATCACCTTAACCAGCTATACATATATTTATATCATACACTTCCGTTGATCAATGCCGTGTAAACAATGCGTGTATGCATTGTATGTAAGATTATCAGAGGCGTCAATGGTGTGTTTATCCTTCAAGGTTCCCGATCGAGCGGTACCAACTCCGACAATCTTGCTACGGCAACTCTTTCATCGGTCCTGCCCTTCCTTTGTTCAATCTCACTTCATGCAGTTATAGGAACTTTGTAGGTATTCACCATTCACGTCAATTTAAACTTAACGTAACTCGGGAATTAACGAACGAGTTCTGATACTATTATATTTAGGGATATAACAATAAATGAGGATTGTCAAAACTCGATCGTCTGCATCTGGGGTTAATGATCTCAGGTATAATTTTCGCAATGTGGCTGTATTTTTTTTAATCACTACTTCTATTTTTTGAGCTATTGAAGCCTCCATTTAAAAAAATGGCATTGTGGTCACAATTCAATAACATATATAACATATATTTAAAAAAATGCATTATTCACGTGATAATAATGTAAATACCTTTAAAATAAATGCATGTAATTGCTACTTATTATTTCAGATCTCCATTTTGACCAAATGTAAGTTTTCTGGCGTGACTAGACAGGCTCATAACTCGCAGTAGGATAAACATTAGATGAATAATCGACCTGGCACCGCTGGCATTGTCGACGCCCTGACGCAAAAGCCGTGCGTTTATGCAAACAGGAGAAATTTAAGACAATGTGGTTTTAATAGACAAAAGCAATTTAACGGTCAGCTCTTTGCATTCTATTCAAAGTGACCGCTCTTCGGTTTCAAACATCTGCAGCGTGTGTTTCACCTAGATGTGGGGATGGGCGACGTTTAAACGGAAAAGTATATGAACCGGAGTCGTTTCTTGTGATTAGTAAACCACTATCGTGGTGCATTTTGCTCAAGAGAACTGTTAGTTGTCTATATTGATATAACTTGTCAGACGTAAGTGTTTTTCAATTAAGGTTAATACACGGGCTCAACGGTTGTTTTTATTACGTGAGCATATGCATATTGAATGTATCCCGAATTGCAAAACTACCAAGTGATATCTTACCTTGTTTCGGAAATTCATTTTCATAATCCAGATACATTCCAGACATAATAACGTCTAAGCAATTATCGTATTCTAAATAGAGTAAGGTAGTATTCGCTTTTTTACATTTATTTTCATATTGTTTTATATCACCAAATGTGAGCTTTGTGGGCACTTTCCTTACAAGTTAGTTGTTCGAGGAGCGTTTAATTAGTAGTGGCAACATAGCTGTAAAATTACGGTTTCCTTGTGCACATACAAATAAAGCATACTGCTGAAGAGTTTTAATTTTCAAAAGGCCTTTCCAAATTGTACATATTTTCCACGTTAACAAATAGTTCAATGCCAGTTTTATGGCAATATAGCATTTTAAGCTGACTGTAATATGGCTGAATCTGGCGAAAATATCGGAAAGCAAATAGCATATCATAAGATGCGCAGCTTACTAGGTTAATTACTAGAAATTAAAATAGATCTAGACAATGTGTATAGGGAAATTGGTATTTCGTACCGTAACGTTTCAAGGTAAGAAAGGAGAAAACAGCGCTAAAGAGGAGTCGCTGCCCTGCCCTCAAAATGCTCGTCTTACAATGGTAGACTGATAGCAGCGAACGTATCTGGGATAAATACGTCAAAGGTGTCACTCAATTTAAAAGAAACAATAAAAATGCGTAAGGTTTGCGTACGTTCAATAACACTTGTTGACACCAGAAAGAAGCTTGCACGTGATGAAAAGGGATGTATTGCGCTCTTCATTCAAAGACAACCCCCCTCGGTCTTTATCCGACCTTTTCTCTTTAGCCCACTAATCAAAGAAAATAACAAACTGTGGGTGGGTGAAAATAATGAGCGTTCTTCGAAAGCCAGGCCCAGCAAGAGAGACAGACGGGTTTAACACGCCCTATTTGTTGACAGCGACGTGATTGCAGCCCGAGTCCCAGTCCCAAGCGCCCACGAACCTTGGTGTGCGGCGTCAAGTTGTTTCACTACGATACGCCCGCGCATCTGTCTAAACTGGTAACAGAATATTTACAAAAGCACAATACAAAATGTTTTGAAACTTCCATCATAATGCCCAGGCCTTGTGACTTCTGGTTCAATCTCCACATCAAGATTTTAGTCTACGCAGACGTCGTTTAGAGTCTTGCAGAACCGTTGAAAGTGCCTTATATTAGGTAATTAACTGTATACCAAGTTTGCAAAGGCATTTTCAGACTGGATGTTACGGCTCAAAACGTGTGTGAATGCCAATAGGGATTACTTTGGGGGACTGAAATTTACGTTTGTCAAGCCACAAGCTTTAACGGTAATGAGCCGATGTTGCCACTCGTTATAAAACACTCCTCGTATGTGACGAACTGCATATTCTTTTTATTTTTTATTAAGCAGCTCTGGTTCGATATGGTGTACATTAATTGTAGAAACATTAAGACACTGTCTGTGTGGTTATTAATGAACTTGTATCATTAGGTTCATCTTAATCCTGTTTAAATTGGACTATTCAAGTGTAAGTTCTTTTACGCTTAATATTACATATAGTTTTGAAGAGCGAGTTATACACATTTGAATTATGTCTTTAAACTTTCTAAAATTTCTGAACTTAGAAGAGGATTTGACTAAAACAATGTTGTTATTTACCTAACCGAAACGTTCTACGAATTCTGGTTATAGGACACAGTATACCCGTGTTCACGTAGTTTAAACTATTGCAATACATTTATCGTTACAGTGACGTGTATTGTGCGATAAAATATGCAAATTGATTTATTTCAAGGTGTTGTCTTTTTAAAATTGTAATATTGTTATGAAACAAGGTTGTCGATAAAAATGGAAAGAAATCGAGATTTGCCTTCAAAATATTTGTTAGTCTGAATGTGTCCTTTGATGTGTATAAAAGAGAGAATTATATTACTGTTTAACGTGTTATTCTTTTAATTACTAGTATGCAGATACACTGAATTGATTCAATGACACCTGTATAGAGTATAACAACACACTGATGCTATAGCATGTAATCCAAGTGATGGCGTAAACTACATTAGTGTTAAGGTTTTTAAAATGACACATCACATAATTACTTATTTGCTTGTCGCTACTACCTTGATTTGATGATGTTATTGAGGGAAAACCGCGCCCTCGGGTGTATTTGATGATGTTATTGAGGGAAAACCGCGCCCTCGGGTGTATTTGATGATGTTATTGAGGGAAAACCGCGCCCTCGGGTGTCTGTTTTCCATCGATCAGACCTCAGATCAATGAACATTGATCCATCGAAAGCATTAACGATGCAGCCCTTTTTCTCTGAAAACATCCCTTTTTGTCAATTAGACAAAGACAAAACATAGGCATCCTGCTGTGATATCAGTGCAATTAACAGGGGGTGATCAACTTGTTATATCATGTGTGCTTCACAGGGCGATGAAGTTTAAAAAGGAAATCGAGGGAGATCGTCCAATAGAACTGTTTAAATTTAGAGTAAAAACTTGTGGTCGACCCTTTATTGTTTCATTTCATAGGACGTGCATTATTAGTCTGCGTATGTGAATAAATAAATATTGAGCTTCATATGATCGCCGCACATTGATATCATTATAAACATCAGTCACTAACGAAGTAAAGAAAGTGTCTTTATAACGGATGCAAACAAATGCAAACCATACATATCTTGCTAAAGTTTAGGGTAATATGTGCCCCCAGGATTCTGAATAAGTATTTCGTATTTGAATTGTGTCTCAAAAGTGAAAATTAACATCGTTTTACAATAGAGTTATAACTTAACGATTTACAACGGACATGGATAAAAGATAGGCAGAAAGGGCTGAATATTCGAGAGAGTATACATATACGTGTGCTAAATTAGGTCATGTCTACCTTTTTCAGGGTTAATGCTGCGCTTACCGTTTGATAAACACTTGTGTTTCTGTCTATAGGTCACAGTCTTAAAGACCTAATTGGGCCACAAGGACCATCGGGAATACATGGACCAATTGGTATCTAGGGCGATTGCGATTGTGTCTATGGTCTTAATTTATAACACCAATTAATAAAACCATAGCTTTTTTGCGTATTGTATAGCTATATCCGTTAGGCTTTTTATATCTTGCATGTTTTATTTATGTGCACACAGTCAAAGTTTGTCCTCGAGGACAACGCACGATTACCTGGTATGTGTGCCTTTCAAGCGTTTGATCTGTAATCGCGGTTCCATTACATGACCGCATTATTTATTTAGTATATGAGACACTATTTGCATGTGGAAGGGTTTGCCTACATAGTTCAGATCCGAGATACAGATACACTTTTACCACTTTGTGGTCATGTACCACGCCTCCCGCGTCGTATTTCGCTCGTTTAAGTTATTTATAGGACAACGTCTTGTTTTATTTCACAACGTTTGATTTTTTTCTCAAAATATGTCGTTTTTCTCCTTTTGAAATTTGAAGGGGTCTTTACTCCATTATGTATCGATACGGGGTCTTGGCCTTTTCGCGACTTGACGTTTTCCTCCTCTCCTGACGTTCATTTCTTTTACAGATAATTGTTCCCAATATAGACGCCCGACTTATTAAATTGTAGCAAATCCTTTCCAGGAACGCATCTACGTCCTAATATGTAAACCACTCATGGAAGATATACCCTTGGTCAAGATAAAGCGTGAGAATTTCGGCGTTAGATGTCTTTATTTATCTCAATACTCATTTTGATGACACATTTAGCGTTTTGTGTGAGGTTACGAGAACTTTGGTGGATAAGCGTTCACGACCAAATATTGATGCTAGAGTAGGAAGGCATACTTTTATGAAAGTTATATCATAAGTTGGGAACTATGTACAGCTTATAGAATTGTTTCCATTAGAAACTAATGTCATCACTAGTCTAGTGGAATAAACCATCGCCTCATAATTTAAATACTCGTAGAAATAATTTGTTCTCATAAAAGTTATTTATTTTTTTATTTTATGTTAGTTTTTAAGATGCAAGCCAGATAAGTTGTTTTTTTGTTTCGTAAAAATGGTGAAAAAGAGGTAACACATTTTATTTGGCGGGAAAAGGCTAGGGATGAAATGAGTAAAAATGTGTCTGCGTTAACATATTCTTTGTACTCAGAAGGCAAAAGCAAAGCGGAAGCGTATTTGACAAAGCAGGAATGTTAAAGCAAATCATGTGAACTGAGCCTAAAACGGCTTCATTAATAAAACATGCTATGTTTTGTTTTCTTAAACCGTAATTACCATTTACTGCACGACCACAGCGTCGGTAACACTGACTATGCAAAAGCGGTTCGTGGTGTATTTAAAGACGTATTTGCTTGAATGCAAGTACACTCTGGGAGTGATCTTTAGGACGTATGGTATGCATCCAAATCATTAGTAACGACAGTAACTCTGACGGTTAGAGAAATTGCCAAATTCGCAAACCCCTAAGCACAGGTGGTAAATGATTCTAAATACTCCGAAGGACCAAAATTAGATAAATGCGCTATTTTTCCGTTGCGTTTACAAAATTCGTGTTTGTTTTGTATTTTTCATTAGACCTCATAGTAAAATTAAGAGTGGCGATGATATAGGTGTTAATTTATTTACTAGTATTTGTCTTGCCACTACATTTTTCCTAGTAGGAACATTGGGATTATGTTATTACACAAAAAAAAATGTAGTTTGCAAGCGTTATGAACGAGGTATTTCTGACTTCAAGTATTTAAAAGAATGAAAAATGTATTCTAACAAGCTAGAATTAGATGAACTTAACGGTGTTTTATCTGGTGGCCATAACAAGAAAGGTGGCTTATACAGCCGGCGATAGGTGGCTTACTTATCACTTACTCTCAATAATAATGAGCCGCAATAAACCCACGACTTCTGTTTCCATAATTCGGATATGTGGTTTCTCAGAATATAATTATTTAGCTGTAAATACAACTTTTTGTGCTCGTAAAGCGCCGTTCCGTAATGATTACAAGGAAAACCTTGCAATGATATGTTGTCTTCCGAAGGTTGCCTCTTCTGTATTTATGTTTTACCTATGGCTGTCGTTAACTTCAGTTTGGCCATCGTAGAACATCAACCGCTACTTCATTCATTACATATTCTAAAAACCATTCAATTTATATATGTGAGAGAAGTTATGCTCTTTCTTAAACAAAACATCATTTTTTCTTTGCGTCTAAAACAGGGTACGCCATCGTCTTCGCCTTCCTCGGGCTACACATAAGAAGGTTTTTACACATATATGTATCTTTAACCATGGCAACTATACTACTAGCTTTTACGAAATTTCAAATTGTGAAAACCAGATGCTGCTGGCTATAGATATATTTAGAGCACACTAATTCGATGTCGTGTTAACAATGCTTTTATGCAGCACGAGTACAGCAGTTGTACATGTAAATGCAGTTGACCAAATATAACGTTTTTGGCATGACTGACCGGACATACGCAATGCTCATAGTGTGGTGAAATATTTGATGTATAATCGAGCTGACACCACAATCATTTCGAACTGACGTGTATGTAGGGAGGAGGTTCGACCGAAGTTTAAACGGAACAAGTATATAACCGGAAGCATTTACCACTATCGAGGTGCATTTTGCTCACGACCATTGTAAGTTAACTATACTGGCTTAACAGTTGTTGGTATCACTTGAGTATGTATCTTGAATGTATCCTGAATTCCAAAACCTAACGCAATATCTAATTTTGTTTCAAAAATCCAGATGCATTCCAGATGACAACGCCGAAGCAGTTATCGGATTCTAAATAGCGAAATCGGATTCTAAATAGTGAAAGAGGATATACACCTGTGGCATTTAGTTTATTCCTTTTGTTGTTACACATTATCTCAATGTTTGTATGTAATTTAGTGATATGTATCATTAAATATTGGTTAAACTAATATCAATTAATTTTCAATTTGTCCTTCTGCATATTAAAGTGGTTAAAATTTCACTAGTGTCCAATTGTAGTACAAACGCTTATGTTCTTATGTTTACTTATGGTTTTGGGAAGCATAATTATACACATTTAATTATATGTTTATATTTCTTAATTTTCTCAATTTTAAAGTGTTTTTGACTAAAACATTTATGTTTTATTCCAAACTTAAAAGTTCTTTGGCATGAATACAACTACTTACGATTTTATTGTTGCAATTGGATTCGAGGAATTGTGCGATAAACATGCATAATGTTTTAAAATAAGTTTTATCGGCAGACGATAGGTATTCCTAGAGATGCTAATTATTCCTGTATTCGCCCAGGGGTGCGTTTCAGATACAATTTACGATCTGCCATTATCGTAAATTTACGATCATAATAACGACCAACTTAACGATAATCATAAAGACGTTTCAGAAACGTCTCGTAAACTCTCCGGTCGTACGTAAAAAAATAACGATAAAGCACAGCGTTAAAGCTAGTGACCCAGTCTGAAGTGAAATGACGTTACGTCATATTAAGCTAATGAGCGCACCTGTCTTTTTTATTAAGGACAATTATAGTAATAATAATAATAATAATAATAATAATAATAATAATAATAATAATAATAATAATAATAATAATGATAATCTCTTGAAGGGAATCAATTAATGTAACTCTCCTTTTTATAATGATTTGCACAAATGATACAAACTCGCGGTCTCTATTCTGATATTAATGTTACATTTGTATCTTAAGTACATCCTCATCCGGGTTTTTTGTGATGGAGGCGGTGGCGGGTTCCGACGCTCATTTTAAAATTTGTGTAATTATAATGAAAATTGGACAACAACAAAATACGTTGTTTTTTCAGGCTGGTGATTTTTCTTTAAATTCGTCTTTGATAAGTGAAATATTATAGTATGCGTATTATGAATGATCTGTAAAGTAAATGCAAACGTGCAGAATGGTGCTGATGATGATAGTCACGATGATGCGATGACAACGGCAATGATAATTTAATAATAATAATACGACAACGACACTATCATCATGATGCGATGACGACGATAGTGATAATGCGGCGGCGACGAAGACGAATATTATGAGTATTATAATGATAATGCGACAACGACGACTAAGATAAAGATAATAATAATGATAATGCGACGACGGCAATGATACTAATTATGATGTGACGATGACGACAATGATCATGACGAGATGATGATATGTAGATGTTGCTGATGATTGATGATGTGGATGATGATGAAGATGGTGAAGTTGGTGGTGGTGGTTGTTGTGGTGGGTGCGGTGGATGATGATGATGATGATGATGATGATGATGAATGATGATGATGATTATGATGATGATGGATGATGATGCTAATGATGATGATGATGATTATTATGAAAATGATGATGATGATGATGAATGATGGTGATAATGATTATGAATAATGATGATGATGATGAAAGATGATGATGATGATGATGATGATGATGATGATGATGATGATGATGATGATGATGAAAATGATCATCAACAACCAGCCTTAGTTCGGATAAAGAGTAAAGTTCATGCACCAAAACTGTGACTGAGAGTTGTTGTATTGGGAAATAGTTCGAAAATACAATTTTGACTGGTTGGATTTTTTGTATGAAGACAATTCATAAATCCATCTTTATTGTGTCAATCGTTGTTATAACAGTTAAATAAACAGCATTTCAGATCCATTCAAAATACATGATAAAATCTACATTTGCAGACATGCTTCAAATACACAAAATTACTAAAAGAAATACAGCTATTTTACAAGCTCCTCTCTTCAAAACACATTATTCAACAAAAAGTATCTTAACTGGTGCAGATTGTCAGAGTGGTTAAGTGTTCAGAGTTTCATGCAAATATTATCAATTATCTATTTCAGTCATGTCATGATATACACTGGAGTATACACTTTATGTAGCATTCTGTGTTTATACACGAGACAGTCAAAGTAAAAATAAATGTATTCAGAAATATCAAAAAAGATGCACTTAATTTCTATAATAAGATAGTATGAATGTTTACATGATCAACCATGGTAGTGTGTGTTTTATATACTATCATAAGTTTGAATAAATGAATCATTTAGATTTTCCTATATAATTCAGAAGTGTTTTAATCCTTAGAGGAAACATGTACAACTGGATATACATCACAGTTGAAACTGTATATATATATATATATATATATATATATATATATATATATATATATATATATATATTTGGAAAATCTAATGCCAATGGCTTTTAAATGCAAAGTCAAACTTAAAAAATAAATAAGAAATTTCATTTCAAATAATGAAAGTTACACACAAATGCCTCACTGCCTATTTAACAGTTTAAAGTTTTATGTTGTGTTGGGATATGCAATTAATTTCAGGTTCTGTGTCAATATATCTGTAGTTATCTGCTGGGTCTGGTATCTCCAGTGTATGTAGGTATAAAGTACTGTTCTGACAAAGTCTCCTAAAACACACTGCAACCTTTAAGGTGAGTATCTTGAAGACTGACTGTGAGCATATTCTAAACCTTGTGATTTTTCAGTGTCCTGAAAAAGACCATGTTTAACCATGAAAAGGCGTTTTCATAAATGCATTATATTGTGCTGTATTAAACAATATTTTATAACTTTTCGTCTTTTTCATTGTCCTGAAAAAGTTATAAAATATTGTTTAATACAGCACAATATAATGCATTTATGAAAACGCCTTTTCATGGTTAAACAACAAGAAACACATAATTTTCATTCCCATTTTTCAACTGAAATAGTTGAATATTTTATGAAAATTATTGTCTTTTTAAAAAAATAAATAAGTAGGGTATTTAAGAAAACATGAAAAACAACATTCTGGTCACATTTTATTTCTTGTTTAATGTTCATATAAGTTAAATAACAATTATGCTATACCAGTTAACTGCTCAAAGTAAGATGCCCAACATTGTATCAATATGAAATTCATTTTATTGTATTATTGATAAAATCGGTTGATATCTTATTGCATTTTATCATTTCCTACCTACTTTTACATTTCCCTCCATTGCCAGCTTGAAGCATTCCTGATAGTTTTCTATCACCAGCCTGAAATAATTAACTTAAACAATATTTAACAAGCAAAACCACTAAAAAAAATAAACATAGAATATCATTAAGCATCCGTTCATAGCCTGTGCATTAACTGCAGGTACATAATATGGTTTTACAGTTTAATTTCTACATTTGTCCTTATGACAATGTGTTCATATGTTGAATATACCTCCATTATTATTCATAAAACCAACATTAGAATTAAATTCCCTTTTCCATACCATTATTAAACAGAGGTCAATGAAGAGCAAGGCTTTTTCCACCAAGACCATGACACTTCTGTTGTCAATTTTCATTGTACACTTGGCATCAAATGGTATGACTGAAAAAGACAAGATTTAACCTTTGTCAGTTGAAAACTCACATATGTACATATATACTACAAAGTTCTACATAAACCATATGATACCTTACTAAAACAAGTTTCAATTACAAGTAAAGGTGAACTAAAATGATTACATTGTCACCCGATAGTGTTCATGGTATTAAAGTAGCCAATAATCAACTTATTTGTTGTGACAGTGTTGTTTACATTACTGTACAGTATCTATATTTACATATTTAGCATCGGTTTTAGATGTGTAAAATTAAGGAAAATAATTATGTTATATCATGACATGATAATATGGTAACACTGTTTAATAATTCACTGACTACATGCCACAAAGACCGGTAATATAACAACAAAATATGTACAGGATGTATTTATCCGAATATAAAACCTTCCGAAATAGAAGAATTTCAAGAACATGTTTTACATGACATATTAAACAGCAATGGAACCAAATCAAATTCAACATCATATTCCATGTTTTAGATGTACTCAATATCAGCACATTAACAAAATATAACAAAAAGCTTACATATTCTACAGTTAAAATCCGTTTTTGACAGAACGGCGGAAATAAAACATTTTCGTACTGTTTTCAGCTATTTTTAGACACAGTTTGAAATTTCCACACCAGCGAACATGCTACACGTAATATTAAACTCTCAAATGTTAATAAAAAGTAAAAATATACTTTGATATGGAGAAAATCTTCGTCCGCCATCTTGATCGTTAAGTTAACGAGTGCCTCTTACCGGTCGTAGGTTTACGAGCAATATTAACGATAAAGCAGGTGCACGTTGCGTCTCTGAAACGGTGCGGATCGCTAATTTTGGTCGTACTACCAAAATCAGCTAACGATCGCCTTAACGATTGTCTCTGAAACGCACCCATGTTTTGTTTATATTTTTACGAGAGTGAATACATGTTCAACATCTGTAAGTCCGGAGACCTTGCGCTTTCTGAGAAATTTAACAACACGTCTAGGTACCTTGATGACATTTTCAGTATGGATAATCCCTCATTTACGAAAAGTATTTAATTAAATGACCCTTTAAAATTCAAACATAATAAATCAAACATATCCGATCAAAATGCTTCGTTCTTAAACTTTAACTTAAAGTTACAATTTGACCACCAAACCGTATGACAAGCGGGATGACTTTAACTTTAAAATTGTAAATTATCCGTCTTTGGATGTCGACATTTTAATGTCATCGTCTTATGGTGTATTCATTTCGCATAAACGTGTATGTGTCACCAAACAGTATCTAATTATGTAACAATTATTCCGCAAGTCACAGACAACAGGTCATGGTTGAAGACCATGATTGTTTACAATCGGCACATATTCAATGGATTTAATTCATTTTGATATTAAAGAATAAAGTGTTGGATTTTCAGAACTGCATCGGCAAAGAGAGAATTTCATTACAGAAGTGGAATTCACTATCTTTGTGTGCTGCACATTTTTAGCATTTGCGGGATGGTGAAGTGCACACGACTTTTGTACATGATGTAGATTTTCTGGCCGATTTTCTTTACCAGTGTCTTTATCCTGCATAGTAATGGAACTTTCTTGGTTAGTTGCTATTGAGGTCGGTTGTTCGAGAACTATTTATAAGATTCGTAAGCAACATTTGTGCTTTTTTATGGTGGCATACTTCTGCCACCAGATAACCATATAACTAACTAGTTTAATTAAGTGGTTAACTAGTTACGTACCTAGTCGTACCGGGTCGTTTGTTTGAACACAAAACTTCATTTATATAAATTTCCTCTTGTTTTGTGAAATAATTTTAGAATACTTTTGCAGATGGAATCACACCCATCAACTGAAGATGGTGGTTAATTCCCCCAAAGACTTCGTCTAATGTCTGCGATGACTAAAGTGTGACTGTGTATCAATGCAATGGAGCAAAACAATGTTATTTATAGATAAGTGATAACTGGTTAACTAGTTACGTAACACTTATCAAACATATCGCTAACTGGTAAGTGATTAACTAGTTACGTCACTAGTTAATCACTTAACTAACTAGTTAATTATGTGGTTAACTAGTTACGTAACTAGTTAACCATTTAACATTAAGCTGGTAAAATAAAACAAGAATGGCAATAATTTATTGAAAAAATAACTAGTTACCTAACTAGTTAACCACATAACTAACTAGTTAATTAAGTGGTTAACTAGCTACGTAACAATTAAGTGGTTAACTAGTTACGTAACAATTAACTATTTAGTTATATGGTTATCTGGTTGCAAGTCAATTCAATTTCAATTCAATAGTTTATTAGCACAAACATTCAAGTTCATCGCCTTTACTTCTGGCGGTAACATTTATTTACATACATGAGAAGAGCATGATATTATAATACACGTATTAATAACACTATTAGGATATAGATAATTCACGTAAAAAAGTAATCACTAACGTGAAATTTCTTGAACATTGGCGTACCTTAATCCTTTACAGAACATTATCGATAAATCCTCAACTTACAAGAACGATTGGAGCGCTTAGCTTCTCTTACTCTAAGTTCAACCATAACCATACGTTTTTGCTATATAAAACAACAGAGCAAATAACTTGTCAAAATTTTATTTTGTTTTATTTACATTTAAAGTTTGGATTTAATGGCGAGGCTCCATGTTATTTACACAAGCACGAATTCACAAGCATGAACAGCGAACGAAGCAATCTGGTCACCTGCCAACTTGGCGTATTACTGGCGACCGCCCCAAAGGGCAAAGCAGCAGTTTTGAATAGCCCCCACTGGGCTTTACGAGTTTGATTATGAAATAAACTTAAGTATTTGAACGTGAATTCCGTCAAGGTGTACTATGGCCGGAACTCACAAACTAGCATTTTAACTTTAAGTATACTGTCTGTATTTATATAATTCCAATAGCTTAATAAATATCATAATTTAAGTGCTGCCGAACGCTAATCACAACTCATAAAGCATTATATACATGTCAAACACAAAATATCACGATTTTAATAGGAGCCACGCCGCTGGTAAATTCACGAGTTGTCCATCCGATGAGAGCTTAGGTCCCACGCGTGAAGAATATGCACCTGTGTTTGCGTAGTGGTCAGCGACTTTTCAAATTCGTCGTGGTGGCTTTATACGACAATAGATGTTTTAGCTCTGCTGAAAACAGATATGCAAAACGGGCGCAGACAAATGCAACACATGCCGCTATTTATGAACATAAATTTAAACTAATCAAGAGCTAAGAAGCAAAAGGCACGGCAATTGGGTGGGTGGGAGGGATTTTTTCTTAAATAGCAATCCTAGCTCTTAAAAAACTGACCTTTCGGTTCGACTGCCTGAACGAAAGTGAATCGGTGGGGTTGCGCGCTCGATTTAGCGCATGCGCTGAATCTCTTTTTAAGTTTTAACCAATGAAATGCTTTAACGAAATGGCGGGCGCGGGAATCTTTTGATTACGTAATACTGTAAGGCACCCTCAAGCGGATCTGTTGAATGATTAGATGTGTATTGCTAACGTAAACATAAAGGTGATGAAACGGGTTGATTATTCTCGATAACAACAGCTATTTTATAGTTAATAGCTGGTATTATCTATAAATTGACCACCCTCGCTAATGCGGTCAGGCATGTTTTGACAATAACGGGTATGTTAGTGATGAAAAGTGATCGTTGTAAGGCCACTGTTCAGAGCATAATTATTATTTGTTTTAGTTCACTGATCAGACTTAAGAAGAAAAAAGAAGAAAAACAACAACAACAACAAAAAACAAACAATTGTTTCAAAAGTAAGCAATAATAGCAATACAAGAAGAAAAAGAAATAAAATAAAATAAAAATTTATTGGTTTATGATACTTTCTCGTCTTAAAGTTGAAAGATATACATATTTAGCAAGTTTAATTTGTGTAGTATTCTGCTCAGCTGACATTAATAATTTAAATTTTTGCATTGTGGGCCAATGACAAAAATATCTAGGTAAGCATTCAATCCGTATGTCTCTGTAAAAAGGACATACAAGCACAAAGTGAAACTCATCTTCAACAACATTCATTTGACAAAATATACATTTACGTTCAGATTGTTCTATATTTCTAAAACGGCCTTCTTCGATTGCAAGTTTGTGAGCTGAGCATCTTAATCTGGTTAGCGAAATACGATGCTTGTCGTTTTTAATACAATTAAGATAATTCTCGTAACCAAACCTACGCTTTATACTACAATAAGTTTTTAATTTGGATGACGTGCCTAATAGGGAAAACCAGTGTTGGCAATACTGATCATGTAATCTTTGTATGACACTGTTTAATTGAAGAACGGAAATGTCATTAGTGTTCCATAAATAGCTAAAACCCAAACTATTAAGCAATTGCTTTACCTCTAATGCCCATGACCCACGAATATTATTATTCACTTGATCCCAATACACTTCGTGTACCAAAGAACCGTGATGCTTAGTTAAAATTTTGTACCAATATTTCAGAATTCGCTCTTTACGTGCAATATCTAAGGGAAACCTCCCAAGCTCACCATAAACAGAAGCGTTTGTGGTTTGAATTCTCACCTTTATTACCTGTTTAAGAAATTTTAAATATATTCTTTCCATGTCAGGGGCTTTATGAGAACCCCATATTTCTGCTCCATAATTAAATATAGGCATGATCATGCTGTCAAATAGTTTAAGTTTTTCATTTATCCCCAATGACACAACGTCAAAAACTGAATTCAGTGAATAAATAGCCTTTAATGCCTGGTCGGCTAAAGCCTTTTGCGACTGATAAAATTTGCCATTTGAAGATAGGGTGACTCCTAGATATGTAAATTTTGATACACAAGTAAGCCTATTATTATTGTAAAATAAATCAATGTTTTCAACTCGAGTTCCCAATTTGCAAACCATTGCTACAGTTTTCTTGGTGTTAACAGTGATATTCCATTTTTTGCAATAATCATGAAGCTTGTTTAAGAGTATTTGTAGGCCAGAAGCAGAGTATGAAAACAAAACAGTGTCATCTGCAAACAACATAAGGAATATCTGTAATTCGTTAAGTGACACAGTATCAGCATCATCATCATATATATGGGCAAACATATCATTTATAAACATAATGAACAGAAGTGGCGACAAGGTTTCCTCATGTTTAACACCCATATAACTTTCAAAATAGTCCGAGCAATTGCCACTTGAACGAACACATATTTTGACAGACTTATACATAGATTGTAACATTTTAACAAATTTTGAGGACACATTATTGTTGAGGAGCTTAAACCATATGCCGTTTCTGTAAAATAGATCAAACGCCTTTTTAAAGTCTACGAATGCGCAATAAAGCTTTCGTCGTTCATGTTGTATAACTTTGTTAATAACTGATTGTAAAACAAAAATGCAATCAACTGTACTTTTATTTTGCCTAAACCCAAATTGATATCGTGTCAGTATATCGTTATCTTTCGCCCATTTTCTTATCCGAGTATCTAACATAAGTGGAAATATTTTAGAGAACATACTAGTAAGCATTATTCCTCTGTATTTATCAACTATATTTTTATCACCTTTATTAGGAACAGGTATCAAAATGCCTTTCGTCCATGATTCAGGATAAGAACCCGTATTGTATATATGATTAAAAAGTGTACACATTATCGGTGCTAAAATATGTTTTGACTCAATAAATATATCGGGGGTTAACAGATCACAACCGGTACTTTTTCCTCTCTTTAGACTATTTATAGCCTTAATAACATCATCGACATTAAAATCACAGTAAAGCTGATCTATTATTTGATCACCAAACGTGTCATTATTAATAACGTTTTCAAAATTATTTATACCATTATTAATATCAACATTAGATGATACAATATTGGAGACAATTTCATTAAGATGGTTTTCTTCATTTAACAATATTTCTTTAAAATTTTCAGCTTTCATATTATCCCATACTAATTTATCTATGCAAACAGGGTTGGTATTTTCATTAAGATGATTTAACATAACCTTAAAATTGATCTGTATTGGCGCGTGGGAAGAGCAGAAAAACTGTCATGTACTATAAAATTTTCAATCAAAGGAAATAATTCACATGATGCAATAGCGTAGTCAATTACACTTTTCCCGGTGTATGCCATAAAAATAAAACGCCCAATATCACCATCGTCCCCATGCCTACCATTGACAATTCTTAAATCCGTACTTTTACATATATCAAGTAATTTTAACCCAGATGAGTTTCATATCTTATCTTCACTGGTTCTAATAGGTACGTAAATGTTATTGTCGTCTATTTGAGTATCTATAGTATGAATATATCGTTCAAAAGTATCCGAATCGTATGAAAAATCGTCACGAGAAGCTGTCCTAGCGTTGAGATCACCAATTACTGAAATCTTTCCAATATTTCTATATTTTCTTATTCCAATTTCTAGTTGTTCAAAAAAACCTACATCATGCGATTTGAAATAAATGGAATCGTTTGGAGGAATATACGCAAAACAAATACACATATCATTATCTAGATTAAAATTGTTTTTGTCTATCTGTATCCATATGTAACCATTGCTATCTTTTTCTACTACATTAATACCTTTTAACACATTTTCTTTTATAAATAGACATATACCCCAATGACCTCTTTGACTCTTGCGTTTTACAGACATACTTTCAATTCTAGGTACACACACACTTTCATAACCTTTTAAATTAAATTTATCGTTTTTACTCTGCCAAGTTTCGCTACAAAATACTATGTCAAAATTATTCACAAAGTTTACGAAATCACAATCATTTAGACAGTTCTTGAGGCCTTCAACATTCCAACTAACAATAGAAAGTTCAGTCTCTTTTCGGCCCCCCTATGCTTCACCAGGCGTGTATGGCTTGTTGTTCACGAACAATTTATCCCGGACGAGAAATGCGCGCTTAACCTCAGCTGTTAATTTTACCATTTCCGGGATGAGTGCTTTTCTGCGCAGTTGGACTTCCTGTGGAAGCTGGTCAAAAACATTGAACGGCGTGCCTTTCAGATTGAGAGCTTTCAGTGCGTTTTTGATTTGAATTTTGGAGTTCGTATCCGCCACTTTCACCACGATTGGTCGAATTTTAAAGGGCGATGGTGCGCCCATTCGATGGGCTCTGTCAATCCGGATTTTGGATTTCACATCAGGAATTTTCAAGACTGATTCGCAAAAATCAAGTTCTTTGATCACACAGTTTTCACCTGTAGAAGCTGTAGCTTGTGCATATGTGCCAGGGCCCTGACTAGTGGTTTCCATGTCGTCATGATTTGTACTTGGTGGTTGAGAAGGGACAGTACTCTCAGAGATGCCAAGAAATACCAGGTTGTCCCTCATTGAACGACATTTGAGATCAATGACATCCTCTTGCAGTGTCAAATTTTTGTTATGCATTTTATAATTATTTTCATTTAAAACTTTTGTCTCACCCTGTAGTTTGTGTATGTCATTCTTGTTCACAGTGGTCGATTTCAATATCGTGTCATACTGGCCACTAACAAATGTTTGGCTTTTTTCAATGACAAGACAAGTCAAGTTTCCTTTATTTCACTCATTCAAATACAAACATGGATAAATGAGGTAACATCAAATGATAAATGTTACAAAGGCAAACGAGTGAAATGGGTACATTTAAAGTTGTTTTTTTTTATATTACAAACGTTTGACAATGAATATTATATATAGTATATAGTAAATTACCAGTGTAATCAATCTGGTTATTGTCACATACATTAGTGGATAAATAAATAAATGGAGAGTCAATAAAATATCGTAGCAATTAGAAACAAAATGGCTCAAATTCTGTATATGTCAACAGGCATGTCCTACAACTATAATGATTTCAATAAAATTGCTTTAACAAACAGTATTAAGTTAAACATCTGCGTTTTATTCCGGGTATTTATAAGTTTCTCTAGTTTAAAAATATTCGCGTGTCTATAAAAGGAGGGTTTCAAATATTTCTTTTGCTCTTCATCAAAAATTCTACATTCTAAAAGATAATGAAATCATCGCCTAATTTATCGCAATGTGTACACACTTTCATTTAGAGGCGTTCTGTTCCAGCTACCAGTTTCAATTGGGAGTCTATGGTTTCTTGTTATGAATTTAACTACAAAATGTAAGTTTTTAGTCGGTTGATCTAAAATGAATGGCTCAATGCCGAATTTTGTTTTCAATATTCTGTAAAACGTTGCTTTATTGGATGTTTCAGTGGTACTAAACCATTCATTAATAAAGAGATCTTTTAACTTTTGCTTAACCGTTGCCTTCAACCACTTTTGATTCACAAAGTTTTGGCCTTCCCATATATTAATTAAACCACATTTACTTAAAATACATTTTAGATGGTAGATGATGGAAATTTTCTTTTTGATACTTGCTCACTATAGTTGATTGAGTAATTATAAATACTCTTATTTGCAATATGTACTTTGCATTTTTGAAAAGAACCAGTTCTACTAAAGTATATACCGAGGTATTTATATTCATTAACTATATCGAGTTGGCTTGCTTGAAATGAGAAATTAAATGTAACCGGTCTTTCCTTTCCAAATACTAGTATTTTAGACTGCATTATTAACTGTTAGTTTCCATGAATCGCAGTATTGTGCGTATGTATCGAGTGCATTTTGTAAACCTGTTGGAGTTTCAGACATAATTACTGTATCATCAGCATATAGAAGTATGAATATTTTTATGAAATTTTGCAAATTTTGAATATGGTTCGGATTTGATAATTGTTCACTGCTGTCTATATTGTTACTTATAAAATACTCGTGTAAATCGTTAAGAAACATGGAAAAAACAGAAGTGGAGACATATTTTCCCCCTGTCTGATACCTATATTACTTGGGAAATAATTTGACAATTCTGAGTTTACTGTGACACAGGATTTGATATTGTTGTACAATTTTTTAATAAGAGTTAAACATTTGCCGTTTATATTGCATTTTAAAAGTTTCACCCAAAGCCCTTCTCGCCAGACAGTGTCAAAAGCTTGTTTAAGATCAATAAACGCGCATAATAGCTTTTTTTTGTTACTGTTCAAATATTAAATTATGTGGTTTATGGCAAACATGAGATCTGATGTCGAAAAACCAGCTCTAAAACCTGCCTGACATTCATGTATGATATTATTAGATTCGACGTATTGTTTTAGTCTATTATTTATTACGCAAGTAAACAATTTCCCCATACAACTAAGTAGAGTAATAGATCGATAGTTTTCAGGTTGAGTAGGGTCACCCTTATTTTTGAAAATAGGATTAATAACTCCAACAGTCCAAGATTGAGGTATAACATCATATTCAAAAATTAAGTTAAATAATTTGACATATATGTTCTTAAGAGCGTCAAAAGTAGTTTTAATATGTTCATTTGTTATTTTATCTAGTCCACTTGCTTTGTTATTTTTTAATGATTTTGCAGCTTTTTCAATTTCTTCCAATGTAATTGGAATATTAATTTCATCATTAGTTACCACATTTACATTAAGTTCACCAGTCTGGTTACTTGTGGATTGTATATCCTTATAGAAACGCTTTTGAAGAAATTAGACAAGTCTTCAAGTCCTGCTTCACTTTTGCTCTTACTTTTGTTATTTAATATTTTCCAATATTTACAAGGTTCTGTAACCTTAAGATTTCTTAACTTTAATATGTCTTTATTTTTATGTTTATTATGAAAAGTTCTCATTGTATTTTTATACATTTTACTTTTTTCGTTTAAGTTATTTCTATTTGTTTCGGTTTTTCTGATTTTATAAAGATATCTTGCTCTATGGAAAACTTTTCTTGGCTTATTGCATTTTGGACCAAACCATCCCCGTGTAGATTTGCAATCAGTGCTATTTCGAAACGTTTTGAAGCCAAATATCGTTTTGCAAGCATTTACAAAAATGCCGGAAATATTATTTACAATAAGATTAGCATCCTCTTGCGTGAATAATTTTGATTCATTATGAGTATCAAGTTGTTTTAATATATCATTTAATTTATGCGATTTAACATTTTCTATTAACTCATTTTTTTGTGTTATCCCATAATTTTAATTTTGGCTCGATCGTTTCTTGGTTCTGTTTGTATTTAGACAAATTAAAATTACATGTCAACGATATAGGATTATGTGCATCCGAATAAAGAGAACAAAATTCTTGTATATTTAAAGATAATACATACTTAAACATGTTAGCGTTGCACAGGAAATAGTCCACAGTACTGATTCCTTTACATGTTGCTTTACCTGGAATATCACTCTTTGTTCTACCGTTTAGAATATATAAATTATTTAACTGGAAGAACTCAATAAATCGGTTTCCATAGTTATTAGCAGATTTGTCACAACTTTCTCTGTTTAACTCTAATCAAAATCATTAACAACAACAAATAAGTCGATTGTAAATATGTTGTATCATAATTGCTTGAACATTTTAACCTTGCCGAAGGTTGATTTTCAGCAAAATTGCTACAGGTACTGTATTACACTGAGATAGCATATTAGGAGGTAGTACAGAGTGCAATAAAAATAACACCACCTTCCTTATTTTATGCTCCCCAGAGTGGAAGCATATAGTCACCACTCGTTCCGATGACCCTTGTCTAGAGCAATACTGATGGAATGTGAATGAAATTTAAAATATAGATAGATGGCAATAAGAGGAAGCGCAGTGCAGAATAACCATAATCATACCATGCATACTTCTTGAGTTATCTCCCCATAGCCATTTCCCATTATGGGTGCTTGTCCAGGCCTTATCTTGGATATTACTGAAGGTCTTCCCCCTTGACCTTATATTTTTCTGTAATGGGTGTTTTCTTGGTATTACTTTGGAAATTACTGAATGGATTTATATGAAACTTGCTACATACACAGATGCTAAGGAGTGTTTCACCTTCTTTCGACATATCGAATTACAATTTCTGTCTTTTCATAGACAAACAGCATTTATGGAGCATCCATCGCTTCCAGCGATACTCTTGTTTGAGTAATCCCCTTCATCAGATTTTCTTTATTTTTTTGTCCCGATCATAGTTCCAAAAGTAGTTAAGGGATTTTCTTCAAACTGCATACACTGACAGAGCACAAAAAGAGAAATAATCTCAGTTTGTCCATGTGTGTGTGTGCTTCCGAAATAATTTTATCCGGAGCATAACTGCAAAACTACTTGAGGGATTTTCTTCAAACTTCATACACTGAGAGAGCACATAACAATAACAATAACTCTTCATTTTCTATTTTTAGCTCACCTGAGCAAAAAGTGCACAGCGTGAGCTATTGTGATTGGGTGATTGTCCGTTGTCCGTCCGTCGTCAACAATTTGCTTCAAAAAACTTCTCCTCCTAAACCACTGGGACAATTTCAACTAAACTTCACTGAAATTCCTTGGGTAGTCCTCTTCCAGATTCAGTCAATAAAAGTGGTTCCATGCAGAACTCTGGTTGCCATGGCAACCAAAAGGAAAAACTTTGAAAATCTTCATCTCAGAAACCAACATAATTTCACAGAAATGATCCTTCACCCCATGTTGATTTGTCTACAAACATGGCCGCCAGGGGGCGTGGCTACTTTTCACTATATATGTCTATATGGAAAACTTTGAAAATCTTCTCCTCAGAATCTGCTGAACTGATTTAAAAACAATTTCATATAAATGATCCTTAGGTGACCCTCTATCAAATGCCTTCATCCCATGTTGATTCGTAAAAAAACATGGCCGCCAGTGGGCGGGGCTACATGTGTAGTCGTTAGGGTCATGTTGGTTAACATGTGTGATAAGTATAAAGGTTATACGTCAAAGGACTTTGAAAATATTTCAAATGGTACGCATACTTGGCTCCCATGCTCTCACCTCGACTAAGCGTTCTGTATATCGAGCAGAGTCTGCAGTCCTCATGTCATCTAGGATGCACTACCAGCAAGGAAACAAGTCCCTGTATACACGACCGTCAACCGCTAGTGCGGGTCTCCTTATTTTCTCTAGGGAAATACCAATGTTTGTGCCAGCGAGCCAGTTAGCCCTACCGAGAACTTTGTAAGCATAGTTTGAGTCAAAAATGAAATCAGAATATCTCTTTGGCGCGCGTAGCGTTCAGTGTGAGTAATTGGCATTACCATACGTCCAAGACGTCTGGCATCACTGACATAAATATACCTTCTGAAAACTCCAAGTCGTTGCGTAAGACACCCATAAGAGGAGTTTCGTCTTTTTTTAATAACACCGGAAAATATCAATTTCCTTTCTTTTATCCGTGCCGCAAATTCAATACTTTTGTACTCTTATACTCTGAGTATTCGGGTAGAGAATCTCGCTGTGGCCCACTGTACCTGTGCAATGTTATCATACATTGACTTTAATTCGAGTGTGCTTTTGATAAGAATTGCAACCAGTGTGTCAAAATCACCTGTGGGGCATACCCCACCCACTGTAATGCACGAACTTGTTGCCAAATGGCAGGGGTTAGAAGGAGTCCAATCACTCACATAATTGCCCCTTGTGTTCAATGTATAGCTGCTACTCGGCATTATTCATATGAAGATATGATAAATTATCACCAAATAATCAAAATAAAGAAAAATAATTACTGCATGAGTTGTTGACACTTCTGCCCTTTTCGGATAATCTCGCCTCTCACTCGTGTCATCGTCGTGACAATTAAATAATATATTTGAAAAAAATGCATTACACAAGTGACAATAATGAAAAACCTTTATATCAAACGCAAGTATATATTTATCCATTCAAACAAAATACTCGCAGAATAATGAAAAAAATGCTAATTAATCGACCTGAAATCACAGTCAATGTCGACACCCTTATGAATTAAGTCCTACCGGTATAAACATGTATTGTAGGAAAACATAAGACCATGCGGTTTTGGTGGAGCAAAATTCACTCATCATTTTGTATTCTTTGCTTGTTTCACTACTTAAGTCATTTAAGAATTATATGCCAAATATATACATGTGCGTTTGAAAATGTTGTGTAATGTGTTATGTTATATGAGTGTATTCGTGTCGCAGTTATGAGACATCGGCGGTCTATAAGCATGTCGTTTTTTTGTCACTATGGTTCCGAAATGGACATTTTAGTAGAATTATTCATACGAATTTGTAGGTCCAGTTGAAAGCCTCCATTCGTACGTTTACTTTTTTGTGGAGCTAAATATCGAAAACAAAACTATCGTTCAGGAAATTTGGTGAATACTGAAGATGCAAAATGCTAGCAAACCCAACAAGGTTTTGGTTGTTTCTTTTGCTAAGATTGTTTTAAAATATGTTTGACGAATCACGTATTTTTTAGTGTTTTTTTTTAGCTCACCTGTCACGTAGTGACAAGGTGAGCTTTTGTGATCACTCTTCGTCCGTCGTCCGTCCGTCCGTCCGTCCGTCCGTCCGTCCGTTCACAATTGCTTGTGAACACAATAGAGGTCACAATTTTGACCTAATCTTTATGAAACTTGGTCAGACTGATCATCTCTATAAAATCTAGGTCAAGTTCGATATTGGGTCATCTGGGGTCAAAAACTAGGTCACTAGGTCAATTAGTAGAAAAACCTTGTGAACACAATAGAGGTCACAATTTTAGCCTAATCTCAATGCAACTTGGTCAGAATGGTCATCTCTATAAAATCTAGGTCAAGTTCGATATTGGGTCATCCGCGGTCAATAATTAGGTCACTAGGTCAATTAGTAGAAAAACCTTGTGAACACAATAGAGGTCACAATTTTAGCCTAATCTCAATGCAACTTGGTCAGAATGATCATCTCTATAAAATGTAGGTCAAGTTCGATATTGGGTCATCCGCGGTCAACAACTAGGTCACTAGGTCAATTAGTACAAAAACCTTGTGAACACAATAGAGGTCACAATTTTAGCCTAATCTCAATGCAACTTGGTAAGAATAATCATCTCTATAAAATCTAGGTCAAGTTCGATATTGGGTCATCCGCAGTCAAAAACTAGGTCACTAGGTCAATTATTAGAAAAACCTTGTGAACACAACAGAGGTCACAATTTTGACCTAATCTTTATGAAACTTGGTCAGACTGATCATCTCTATGAAATCTAGGTCAAGTTCGATATTGGGTCATCTGGGGTCAAAAACTAGGTCAGTAGGTCAATTAGTAGAAATACCTTGTGAACACATTAGAGGTCACAATTTTAGCCTAATCTCAATGCAACTTGGTCAGAATGATCATCTCTATAAAATCTAGGTCAAGTTCGATATTGGGTCATCCGCGGTCAATAACTAGGTCACTAGGTCAATTAGTAGAAAAACCTTGTGAACACAATAGAGGTCACAATTTTAGCCTAATCTCAATGCAAATTGGTCAGAATGATCACCGCTGTAAAATGTAGGTCAAGTTTGATATTGGGTCATTCACGGTCAATAACTAGGTCACTAGGTCAATTAGTACAAAAACCTTGTGAACACAATAAAGGTCACAATTTTAGCCTAATCTCAATGCAACTTGGTCAGAATGATCATCCTTATAAAATCTATGTCAAGTTTGATATTGGGTCATCCGCGGTCAATAACTAGGTCACTAGGTCAATTAGTACAAAAACCTTGTGAACACAATAGAGGTCACAATTTTAGGCTAATCTTAATGCAACTTGGTCAGAATGATCATCTCTATAAAATCTGGGTCAAGTTCGATATTGGGTCATACGCAGTCAATAACTAGGTCACTAGGTCAATTATTAGAAAAACCTTGTGAACAAAATAGAGGTCACAATTTTAGCCTTATCTTAATGAAACTTGGTCAGAATGATCATCTTAACATAAGCTAGGTCAAGTTCCATATTGGGTCAACCCAGGTCAAAAACTAGGTCACTAGGTCAATTAGTAGAAAAACCTTGTGAACACAAAAGAGGTCACAATTTTAGCCTAATCTCAATGCAACTTGGTCAGAATGATCATCTCTATAAAATGTAGGTCAAGTTCGATATTGGGTCATCCGCGGTCAACAACTAGGTCACTAGGTCAATTAGTACAAAAACCTTGTGAACACAATAGAGGTCACAATTTTAGCCTAATCTCAATGCAAGTTGGTCAGAATAATCATCTCTATAAAATCTAGGTCAAGTTCGATATTGGGTCATCCGCAGTCAATAACTAGGTCACTAGGTCAATTATTAGAAAAACCTTGTGAACACAACAGAGGTCACAATTTTGACCAAATCTTTATGAAACTTGGTCAGACTGATCATCTCTATAAAATCTAGGTCAAGTTCGATATTGGGTCATCTGCGGTCAAAAACTAGGTCAGTAGGTCAATTAGTAGAAATACCTTGTGAACACATTAGAGGTCACAATTTTAGCCTAATTTCAATGCAACTTGGTCAGAATGATCATCTCTATAAAATTTAGGTCAAGTTCGATATTGGGTCATCCGCGGTCAATAACTAGGTCACTAGGTCAATTAGTAGAAAAACCTTGTGAACACAATAGAGGTCACAATTTTAGCCTAATCTCAATGCAACTTGGTCAGAATGATCATCGCTATAAAATGTAGGTCAAGTTTGATATTGGGTCATTCACGGTCAATAACTAGGTCACTAGGTCAATTATTAGAAAAACCTTGTGAACAAAATAGAGGTCACAATTTTAGCCTAATCTCAATGCAACTTGGTCAGAATGATCATCGCTATAAAATGTAGGTCAAGTTTGATATTGGGTCATTCACGGTCAATAACTAGGTCACTAGGTCAATTATTACAAAAACCTTGTGAACACAATAGAGATCACAATTTTAGCCTAATCTCAATGCAACTTGGTCAGAATGATCATCTCTATAAAATCTAGGTCAAGTTCGATATTGGGTCATCTGCGGTCAATAACTAGGTCACTAGGTCAATTACTACAAAAACCTTGTGAACACAATAGAGGTCACAATTTTAGGCTAATCTTAATGCAACTTGGTCAGAATGATCATCTCTATAAAATCTGGGTCAAGTTCGATATTGGGTCATACACAGTCAATAACTAGGTCACTAGGTCAATTATTAGAAAAACCTTGTGAACAAAATAGAGGTCACAATTTTAGCCTTATCTTAATGAAACTTGGTCAGAATGATCATCTTAACATAAGCTAGGTCAAGTTCCATATTGGGTCAACCCAGGTCAAAAACTAGGTCACTAGGTCAATTATTTTTATTTACCGGTGATATTTGAACATAAATGTCTATGTTTGAGAACTTTCAGCTGTTTCATATATCTGATAAATATGATTATCATTTTGCAAGTGCAACTACCGACTCTTAAATAATGTCTATTTGGATTTTCTTGTATCATTCTATTTATGGCAGATATTAATTGTTCTTATTAAGACTTACAATCACATTATATAAATATTTTTGGATTTATTATTGATTTACATAACCATACGTAATTCTACTAAATTTTATTTCCAATTTATAATAATATCTTTTTAGATTTTTTTTTATGAAATTGCCTTTTTAGCTCACCTGTCACTTTGTGACATGGTGAGCTTTTGTGATCGCCTTTTGTCCGTCGTGCGGCGTGCGTCGTCCGTCAACAATTTACTTAAAAGACATCTCCTCCTTAACCGCTAGGCCAATATTAATAAAACTTCATAGGTTCCTTGGGTTGTCTTCTATCAAAGTTGTTCAAGGAATTCAATTCCATACAGAACTCTGGTTGCCATGGCAACCAAAAGGAAAAACTTTAAAAATCTTCTTCTCCCAAACCACAAGGCTTAGGCCGTTGATATATGGTAGGTAGGATCACCAAATGGTCCTCTACCAAGATTGTTCAAATTATGGCCCTGGGGTCAAAATTGGCCACGTCCCGGGGGTCATGGGTTTTCTCTATATGTTTATAGTGAAAACTTAAAAAATCTTCTCCTCTGAACTTACTTGGCCTAGAGCTTAGATATTTGGCATGATTCATCGTCTAGTGGACCTCTACAAAGTTTGTTCAAATTATGGCCCTGGGGTCAAAATTGGCCCCGCCCCGGGGGGGTCATGTGTTTTCTCTATATGTTTATAGTGAAAACTTAAAAAATCTTCTCCTCTGAACTTACTTGGCCTAGAGCTTAGATATTTGGCATGGTTCATCGTCTAGTGGACCTCTACAAAGTTTGTTCAAATTATGGCCCTGGGGTCAAAATTGGCCCCGCCCCGGGGGGTCATGAGTTTTCTCTATATGTTTATAGTGAAAACCTTAAAAAATCCTCTCCTCTGAACTTACTTGGCCTAGAGCTTAGATATTTGGCATGGTTCATCGTCTAGTGGACCTCTACAAAGTTTGTTCAAATTATGGCCCTGGGGTCAAAGTTGGCCCCGTCCCGGGGGTCATGGGTTTTCTCTATATGTTTATAGTGAAAACTTCAAAAATCTTCTCCTCTGAACTTACTTGGCCTAGAGCTTAGATATTTGGCATGATTCATCGTCTAGTGGACCTCTACAAAGTTTGTTCAAATTATGGCCCTGGGGTCAAAATTGGCCCCGCCCCGGGGGGTCATGGGTATTCTCTATAAGTTTATAGTTAAAACTTCAAAAAATCTTCTCCTCTGAACTTACTTGGACTAGAGCTTAGATATTTGGCATGATTCATTGTCTAGTGGACCTTAACAAAGATTGTTCAAATTATGGCCTTGGGGTCAAAATTGGCCCCGCCCCGGGGGTCATGGGTATACTTGATATGTTTATAGTTAAAACTTCAAAAATCTTCTCCTCTTAACTTACTTGGACTAGAGCTTAGATATTTGGCATGATTCATCGTCTAGTGGACCTCTACAAAGTTTGTTCAAATTTTGGCCTTTGGGTCAAAATTGGCGCTGCCCCGAGGGGTCATGGGTTTTCTCTATATGTTTATAGTGAAAACCTTAAAAAATCTTCTCCTCTGAACTTACTTGGCCTAGAGCTTAGATATTTGGCATGATTCATCGTCTAGTGGACCTCTACAAAGTTTGTTCAAATTATGGCCCTTGGGTCAAAATTGGCCCTGCCCCGGGGGTCATGGATTTTCTCTATATGTTTATAGTGAAAACTTAAAAAATCTTCTCCTCCGAACTTACTTGGCCTAGAGCTTAGATATTTGGCATGATTCATCGTCTAGTGGACCTCTACAAAGTTTGTTCAAATTATGGCCCTGGGGTCAAAATTGGCCCCGCCCCGGGGGGTCATGGGTATTCTCTATATGTTTATAGTTAAAACTTCAAAAATCTTCTCCTCTGAACTTACTTGGACTAGAGCTTAGATATTTGGCATGATTCATCGTCTAGTGGACCTTTACAAAGATTGTTCAAATTATGGCCTTGGATTCAAAATTGGCCCCGCCCTGGGGGTAATGGGTTTTCTCTATATGTTTTTAGTGAAAACTTCAAAAATCTTCTCCTTTGAACTTACTTGGACTAGAGCTTAGATATTTGGCATGGTTCATCGTCTAGTTGACCTCTACAAAGATTGTTCAAATTATGGCCTTGGGGTCAAAATTGACCCCGCCCTGGGGGGTCATGGGTATACTTGATATGTTTATAGTTAAAACTTCAAAAATCTTCTCCTCTGAACTTACTTGGACTAGAGCTTAGATATTTGGCATGATTCATCGTCTAGTGGACCTCTACAAAGATTGTTCAA
This sequence comes from Mya arenaria, assembly GCF_026914265.1. NCBI lineage: Eukaryota > Metazoa > Mollusca > Bivalvia > Myida > Myidae > Mya > Mya arenaria. The sequence goes on from NC_069124.1 coordinate 36,493,457, forward strand.
ATTATGGCCTTTGGGTCAAAATTGGCCCCGCCCCGGGGGGTCATGGGTTTTCTCTATATGTTTATAGTAAATAAAATCAAAAATCTCTTCTGAACTTACGTTGCTTAGAGCTTAGATATTTGGCATGATTCATCGTCTAGTGGACCTCTACAAAGATTGTTCAAAATTGGCCCCGCCCCGGGGGGTCATGGGTTTTCTCTATATGTTTATAGTTAAAACTTCAAAAATCTTCTCCTCTGAACTTACTTGGACTAGAGCTTAGATATTTGGCATGATTCATCATCTAGTGGACCTCTACAAAGATTGTTCAAATTATGGCCTTGGGGTCAAAATTGGCCCCGCCCCCTTGGGGGGTCATGGGTTTTCTCTATATGTTTATAGTGAAAACTTCAAAAATCATCTCCTCTGAACTTACGTGGCTTAGAGCTTAGATATTTGGCATGATTCATCGTCTAGTGGACCTCTACAAAGTTTGTTCAAATTATGGCCCTGGGGTCAACATTGGCCACACCCCGGGGCTAATGGTTTTTCTCTATATGGGTTATAGTGAAAACTTAAAAAATCTTCTCCGAACTCACAAAGACAAATAACGTCTTAATTTAAACTGGATAACATATTTAGTACACATACCAATTTTCAATATGGGCCACATACAACAATTAATTACAAATATACATATATAGATACACACGTAAAATCAAGTAGTGACAAGAGCTTAGATATTTGGCATGATATTCCATCTAGTTGACTTGTACCAATATTGTTCAATCTTTGGCTCTGGGGTCAAAAAATGGCCCCACCCGGGCGGTCATGGGTTTCCTTATATATGTATATGATGAAAACTTAAGTAATCTTCTTCTCCGAAACCAAAAGGCGAAGGCCTTAGATATTTGGTATGAAGCATCGTTTATCGGACCACTATTAAGATTGTTCAAACTTTAGCCCTGGGGTCAAAATTGGCCACGCCCCGTGTTCATAGGCTTAGGTTTTCAATATTTGTATATAATGGAAGAATGTGCAATATATGACAGGTGAGCGATTCAGGGCCATTTGGCCCTCTTGTTTTTGTATTTCCCGTTTTGCTTCTGATTCTTAATCACTAAAACCCCTCATAGATAGAGGTTAAGCACTGAGTGTGTAGCTTCTTATTAAAATATACAACTGTAGTCTCTTTTAGAATGTGAACTCTCGCTAATACTGTCGAAGGATGCAAGGTATTATGCGTCTTCAAGCGCAATCCATGTCCAACTGGTAAGCCTGTGATGGTGGGACTTCCGGGTTTCAGGAGATGTATGATGTTTATGTTTAATAAATTGGCTACTTATGCTCAGATAGTAAATCGTCCACTAGATTTACACAAACAATAGGCAACATAATCAAATAGTAAGTTTCGACTCATTTGTAAGCCTTGAATATCGTTGAAATAAACAGAGAACTGAGTGACACCATCGATAATCCTGTGACCTTAAGCTTCCTTTCTCTTCAGTGCGTATTACAAAGTCGATATGATTGCCTTTAAGTATAATTACATGGGAATGTTATAATGATAATTGTGGATCATACAGAAGTTAATTAGGCCATAGGTTTGGAGCGTTTCGGCAAACATATTGCAGAAGATCAATGTACGAAACTACTTTTACATAGTGCCTAATAAAATAGGATTAAACGAAAACATAGCGATTACTGAATACTGGAACTACAGAAAACAAAAAAGCAAACCTTATCAAAATCGGGTCGGTACAATGTTAATGATTTGGTCGCACTACTTCAAAAACATAGTTTAATGAATGACACATAGAATGCGCAATACAGAAATTGGTAGATCTTTCAAAAAGCTAAATAAATACATTAACAAGACGAATGTTGATGTTAGGCATCAAAGACGCGGCTGAATGGGGATTGACCCAAATGGACGTCATTATCACCGTTTACGTTACCATAGTAAACATCAAGAATACATTGCAGACAAAATAAATCATTTCTAAAACTAACGGATGTTGGCATATCATTATGCGATAAATATCGAGCCTCGTTTATACTTTCGACTATGGTAGAATACAAAGCATTTCCCTCATTCAGTATACAGTCTACATCGACAGGCGTTAATGAGGACTTGTGGTTGTGTTCGTAACTAAAAAAAGCCAATAATGCAACCAGAGCCATAGCGGTACATTGCATACCATTGTATGGAGAAAACAAAGTTTGCCCAAGGTGAAAATGTCCTAAAACACCTCTTACCATAGTGAGTTTTCGCGTTTTCTTTCCCCGCAAAAAGATGGAGGAGGATGCTGAATCGTTGTGTCACGTGAAAAACACCGATACCCAATTGGCTCAATAAAGTCATGTGACAATATATACAATTGTTAACATTCCGAATAAACACGAACATAGCCGAACTATGACAACTTTCTAGATCGTAGTTACTCGGTCGTCTCCGGCATGCGTAAATTATTTAGACTGGTACCTTGCATTATCACCGATAAAATTATTGGTGTCGGGTCGATTCGGCCGAGATATCATTTCGGCCTGATCCTTTTCGGCCTACTTTTATTCATTAATGTTTGTTTTAAATCGTGTGAATTACGCTTTGAACTTTCATTTTATATCAGTTAAATTTAAATTGTGTTAATTTCGTTATTGCGACTTATATTTGTTAGTAAAATCGTGTGAATTAAGCTTTGTACTTCCATTTTATATCACTTAAATTTAAAAAAGTCAATTAATGTCGTGTTAAGGCACTTATATTTGTTATCAAATGCATAATTTAAACTAGTATTCACATAATGCCCGTAAATTCTCACATGCTTATTTACTACCACAGCGTGTATATAAATCGTTTTCACAGAAAGTAAATTTCTAAAATAACGAACTCGTATGTCCGGCGACCAGTCAATACAAAAACACAGAGAAGAACTTTTTTTAATTTCCTGTTAAAAACATTAGGCTTATTCAGTTTATATGACGTTTTGGTAGTTTTACACGCATTAAAACGGTTATTGACGACAAATTTTAAGACAATTGAATAAGAGTTGATATCATTAACAAATCTTTTTTTCATAACTAAAATTTATCCGTATACACTTCCTCATTGACAATTGCAAACATGTATCCCTATAGACGCGGCCGCCGCGTCTAATGATTTGACTGGAATTCTTCTCAGTATTTTATTATAAAGGGCTACCAATTGATAAGGGTGAGTGAGCGCAGCTTGGCTTTCAAGAACCATATACATACAGTCACTGTTGATTGATTCGTCAGCTTGTATATACTACAGTTGTATAAGTAATTTGGATAATCGGAATGAAAGTAAGCATGTATCCTCCTGATAACTTTGGTTTTTGTACTGCACGCGAACTCTGATGTCCTTAAAACAACACCACTTCAGTAAGCCCCATAGCCTAAGAGAACTAAAAATACTGAACTGTAGCAACTGTCAACTGTTAAACTTATGAGAAATATGAATTCACCTTCCTCATTTCCTCTCAAATCTTATAAAATCCAACGTTGGTTTAAAACCGTTTTATTTCAAAGCACCCTTAAAGCCTAATCACTTTGCGGCCCTCATATTTCATTTTATGCAAATATGTTTGCCAGTAGCTAGGTCACGGTGTGAGGATAAATAACATCCAAGAAATACGACGTGCAGCTACGTATTGATTTTTTTCGGATAAATTGCTACGCTCTTGCCCTCCTATTATGGGACAAACAGGCAGAAGGTAATTGCCGTCTGAACCAGACGCAAATAACATATTTTACCAGGGAAAAATACACGTTATTTTTCCAAAAGAAAATGCCAAACATCAATACATTTTCAGGATGTGTTCACTGCGTTGATCTCTTATGACAAGTAATTGCCTGTGAATATAGTTATTGCCTTAATGAACTGGCAAAATATAAGCGATGTTTTGCAAGAAGGGTTGAAAAGGATACTTGGTTCAGCGCGTACAGTTGAACTCTTATCCTTGTCAGCTCAATTTTATCCTTAGACTTGTATATTGACGATGGGATACGGATTATAGCTGCCGTCCACTACAGCCCCGATGCTTTGCAGAAGGGTTGTCGATAATATTTTGTTAGTTTCGGGAACCTTTCGGGATCATATATTAAAAAATGGGCGGAGCTTTGCCATCGGGCCCGTTCGGCATGTATTCGCATGCATTCGCGGAGCGGCATACGAAAGGTTGCGGTATAAATGCCGAAACCTATCCGAAGTAGCCGAATGCGACGCAAAAATACCGACAGTTCTGGAATCGGCTCCCGAATGTTTCCCGATCGTGCGGAATGGTTGCGATAACATTGCAGATCATGCCGAAGAGTTACCGAATCGTTGGCGATAGAATGCTGAAATGTTGCGGAGTTGAAGGTCGGGTAAATAGAAGATGCCGAACTACTCTTTTGTTATCAGTTGCTAGTGGGACACCATGGGGCATGGATGTTTGAGGCCTTCACCTTGTACTTCAGTTTGAAATCCAAACTGAAATGGTTGCCATGCTTGCCTTGGTATTGTTTTTGAGACAGAGAAGAAGAAGACGTCATCGATGGTGGGTCCGCCCCTGGCTCACAGACGACAGGAGGTTTCAGTATGGACAGAACAATACATTGATGCAAGAATTCCGAGATGAAGATCCTTCAAACGGTATTTCAGGATCACGCCAACAATGTTTGACGACATACTCAAGCGTCTAACGCCTCGCATTCAGAAAAAGGACACCATGTTCCGTAATGCCCTTCCTACTGGTCTAAAGCTTGCGATGACGCTGAGGCACATGACATCTGGGGTCACGTACACCTCCTTGGCATATTACTTCTGTGTTGCTGCGGAAAGTGTATGCCATTTCGTCCCAGAAGTGTGTACTGCTTTGCTCCAGGAGTATAAGGATGACGTTCTGGCCATTCCCAATACCCCAGAGGCCTGGTGTGAACTGGCCGCCCAATTTAAGAGAAGGTGGAACATGCTTCATACTCTTGGTGCCCTCGATGGCAAACATGTGGAAATCAAGAAGCCACCGGATTCGGGAAGTTTGTATCACAATTACAAGGGTTTTTTTAGCATAGTCCTTCTGGCGTTAGTCGATGAAACTAAAAGTTATCTGGTGTGACCTGGGGGCATGGGTTTCATGTCAGACTTCCAGATCTTTAATGATTCTGAATTGAAGGAATGTATGGCTAAAAGATTACGAAGCATCGCAGAAGGCTTTCCGAAGATGCCGACTAAATGGCGATGGGTTCCCGAACGTCGCGAATGGTTCCCGATGGTTTTCCGAAGGTCCCGAAGCCGTCCCGAATAAAACCTTCGGCGTCCAAATTTTAAAGGTTTTAAAATTTGGATGCCGAAGTTTTTTCGCTCCCGATTTGGCCCGAAGGTTTCCAGAAGTGTTAAAGAAGGACACGGAAGGGTACCAGAACATTGCAAAGACATGCCGAATTATCCCGATTTTGCGAATTCCGCTTTCGGGAACCCTTCGGGGGCCTAGTGGACGGCAGGTATTAGTATATGGGAAAGTCAGGTGTCAAATATGATGTTGTTTTCATCAAAAGACAGAAAACCGACATGTAAGACATGTTTGAACAAAACATTCAATTACGACGTATTGTTTTACTGTTCTCAGGCTTGATCGATATGTTGTTCTTTTGTTAAATTGGCCAAAAAAATTGAAAGCTCATCCAAAGTACATTATTTGTGGATCTAGACAATATCAAATAATTATACAGGGCGGGAAAACTTGATATGCCCTTGTTAATCGAGGGATAAAAACGTTAAGAATCTGTCTTGGGGTAAGTTTTGAATTGTTCAGACGATGACAAGTTTCCTGGAGAACGTGGGCTACTGAATTGACAGGAGACACGTGACGTCATGGAAACTGTGGACATCCAGGTAACTGAAATAGTTCGTCCTGAAAATGATACATTAGTCCTTAATTTCCACAATTTAGTTATGTTTTGTCTTCTTCGAAAGAACGAAGTTTAATGTTTTCACGTCCACAGAATACTTTGATGATTTAATATCCACACTGTTATTATTTGCTTACTGTCCTTTTGGACCATTGAATATAATATATTATCTAAATGGTTCTTGGATAAAAAAACAGCGCTTTTAGCTCACCTTAGCCGTAAGCTGAGGGTGAGCTTTTAGGATCGATGATTATCCGTCGTCTGTCGTCCGTCCACACTTAGTTTGTTAACACTCTAGGGTTCACATTTTTGCCTCAATTGTCACGAAACTTGGTCATGATGTATATCCCAGTAATTACTCGGACGAGTTCGAATATGGGTCATCTTGGGTCAAAAACTAGGTCACAGCGTCCAAATATGGAAAAACCTTGTTAACACTCTGGGGGGTAACATTTTCAGCCTAAATATCCTGGAAATGTGTCAGAAAGGTTGTTCTGATGATTTCTAACTCAATTTCGAATATGGTTCATCTGGGGACAAAAACTAGGTCACAGACCCCAAATATTGAGAAACCTTGCTAACACTCTCGAGACAACATTTTCAGCCCAAATATCCTGGAAATTTGTCAGAAAGGTTGTTTTGATGATTTCTAACTCAAGTTCGAATATGAGTCATCTGGAGTCAAAAACAAGGTCACAGAGCCCAAAATATGGAAAAACTTTGTTAACACTCTCGAGACAACATTTTAAGCCTAAATATCCTGACAATTTGTCAGATAGGTTGTTTTGATGATTTCTAGTTCGAATATGGGTCATCTGGGGTCAAAAACTAGGTCACAAAGCCCAAATATGGAAATACCTTGTTAACACTCTCGAGACAACATTTTAAGCCTAAATATCCTGGAAATTTGTCAGCAAGGTTGTTTCGATGATTTCTAGCTCAAGCTCGAATATGGGTCATCTCGGGTCAAAAACTAGGTCACAGAGCCCAACTATGAAAATACCTTGTTAACACTCTCGAGACAACATTTTCAGCCCAAATATCCTGGAAATTTGTCACAAAGGTTGTTTCAATGATTTTAGCTCAAGTTCCAATATGGGTCATCTGGGGTCAAAAACTAGGTCAGAGAGCACAAATATGGAGAAACCTTGTTAACACTCTCGAGACAACATTTTTAGCCCAAATATCCTGGAAATTTGTCAGATAGGTTGTTTTGATGATTTCTAGCTCAAGTTCGAATATGGGTAATCTGGGGTCAAAAACTAGGACACAGAGCCCAAATACCTTGAAATACCTTGTTAACATTCTAGAGGTAACATTTTCATACATCAGAGAAGCCAAATCCCTGTTATTGCCCTTTAATTATCAACAAGTCTATAGCACAAAGTTATACTGAGGTGAGCGATATAGGGCCCTCTTGTTTTTATTTTAATGTAGTGTGTGTTTCCGTAACGTTCTTTAAACAATGTGTGTTTTTCGTTGATTGACTGTTGCGTATTTATTAAATTGTTATTATATCGATTTTGTCCCTGTACCCGCCATGTTATAATTAAAGGTTCATACAAGTATTCACTAAAAAAATAATTAATCAGATAATGAAATTGTGTCGTGTAAAAAACAATACGATATCGTTGACAAGAACTAGCCCAATTATTATGGAGCAATGGAAACCGTTGCGTATATTTAATTTATTCGCATCTGTACAACAGTAAATATGCCACATAAGGTACTACTTGATCTATCGATTCATAATTTTAGAATTTTCGGTGATGGTTTAAACAATGTTCATCCATCTTTCCAACTTGACAAATACGCTCTTCGATGCATTTCTCTGTTGTCTTTTCCACAATGTGTCGAAGTTTTATTGAATTCCAATGTTTATGAATTGCCTACACTATTAAACGCTGTCTGTAATAATACATGTGTTGAAAAGGAAAATCGATTTGGGTGAATAACAACAAAAACAGCAACATAAAACATCATTGGACAACTGTTGGAATAATTAAGTTTGTTAATGTTGCTAATTTAAACAAAATTGATGTGGACACCGTTTTATCAAGACAAAACCTGCTTTTGAGAATAAAATCATTTCTTTGCGAGTAATCAAATTGTTAAGAGCAGAGCTGTGCATTTATCGCGCGATCGAAGACTCAATACAATTGCTGTAGTTACTGCCATGATGGTGTATAGATCAATCTTTCGTTTTCATGCCTGTTTGCATTTAAGTAATGAGTGCAAATAATGTACATGTATAATTATAATTAACCCTATGAATCGTGTGCAAAAATGACGCGTTAACATGTCTTATCATTGATGCTGAAATATTGCAAACCCAATGGGGAATGATCGGCGTAAGCTTGGAAACCACGTTGGAACCGATTGGCAACCAGTCGCCGATGAAGCGCCGGTCTGTCACTGCCTCATCACTGGTTGATCACAGATAGGTCTCCAAAACGTTTTCCTTACAGTGTAACAGAACTTGGAGACCTCTTTGAGAGCAATGGGGCATCATAGAGACCAAATAGAAGCTAGTCTTTTGTGCATGCATGCTCGTTGCGATCTTAACTAAACGTGTCAAAGATCCTGAAACCTATTTCCGTTCGCTATCTTTTTATATATATATTCGTAATATATGTTTGTGTGACCAGGGCTAACCATACGGCAATTGAACGGTGCACGCTTCGAAATCACTTTGCGAACGATCGGCAACCTGCCCCGTCGACTTGGTACCAATTGATTGGCTTTACGGAATTACAAAGCCGACAGAGGTTCGTTCTGGAAAATATTCACGTATAACGATTAGGGATTTTGATACTTACAGCACCTATAAAGACAAAAAATGCTCGTCTTAGTTGCTTCTAGTCGTCGTAGGAAAACAAGTAACACTGATAATGTAATTAAAGTTCGAAATCAATTGTCGGTTTCTTGTCTTGGCCTTTAACTTGTATACATGATCTTACAAGTGTAAGAATAAAATCTTTTTAAATGATGAAATTGATGAAATTGTCGTCCTTTAATCGATACGGGAGCCTGGCCTTTTCGCGAGTTTACTTCCTTCTCGCCTGGTATACATTTCGTTGACGGATTATTATTATTATTATTATTATTATTATTATTATTATTATTATTATTGATATGCCTGACTTCTTGAATTGTAGCAAATATTTTTCGGAGCAGCTTCTACGACCACACATATGAGAGTTATGCTCTTGCCCAAGGGTTGTCACATCTTGTCTTGTGAATTGTAAGAATTAAGGTGCCTGCTGTTTTCATATCAATGCTAGTCCTTGTATGAACATATATTGTTGTATTATTATACATGGGCTTTTGGCGGGCCAAGGTTTATGACTTAATCTTGTTAATTCACTACGAAGTCTTTCTCATATGAAGTCATCGCATAAGATGAACTTTTGTTCTGACACTGTCTCTATACATTTAATCAATTTACTTATGATATTCTAAGGTGTGTGTTTTTTAATATTGTTTTTTTCTTGCTGCGGTGTGTTACTTTTTTATTGTGATGCAGTGGTGTTTTTTGTTTGTTTGTTGTCTTGCGGCAATGTTTCTCTTGTTGTTTTCTTCCAACGGTGAGGCTTTTGTGTGTTGTCCTGGTGTGTCTCCTGCTTTTGCCTTACAGCGGTGTGTCTCTTGTTTGTTGTCTTACAGCGGTGTGTCTCTTGTTTATTGTTTTGCATCGGTCGTCCTTTGTTTGTTGTCTTGCATAATTGTGTCTCTTGTTTGTGGTCATGTAGCGGTGTGTCCCTTGTTTGTGGTCATGTAGCGGTGTGTCTCTCGTTGTGTCCCTTGTTTGTGGTCATGTAGCGATAAGTCTCTCGTTGTGTCCCTTGTTTGTGGTCATGTAGCGATAAGTCTCTCGTTGTGTCCCTTGTTTGTGGTCATGTAGCGGTGTGTCTCTCGTTGTGTCCCTTGTTTGTGGTCATGTAGCGATAAGTCTCTCGTTGTGTCCCTTGTTTGTGGTTCTCGTTGTGTCCCTTGTTTGTGGTCATGTAGCGGTGTATCCCTTGTTTGTGATCATGTAGCGGCGAGTCTCCCGTTGTGTCCCTTGTTTGTGGTCATGTAGCGATAAGTCTCTCGTTGTGTCCCTTGTTTGTGATCATGTAGCGATAAGTCTCTCGTTGTGTCCCTTGTTTGTGGTCATGTAGCGGTGTGTCCCTTGTTTGTGGTCATGTAGCGATAAGTCTCTCGTGTCCCTTGTTTGTGGTCATGTAGCGGCGAGTCTCCCGTTGTGTCCCTTGTTTGTGGTCATGTAGCGATAAGTCTCTCGTTGTGTCCCTTGTTTGTGGTCATGTAGCGGCGAGTCTCCCGTTGTGTCCCTTGTTTGTGGTCATGTAGCGATAAGTCTCTCGTTGTGTCCCTTGTTTGTGGTCATGTAGCGGTGTGTCCCTTGTTTGTGGTCATGTAGCGATAAGTCTCTCGTTGTGTCCCTTGTTTGTGGTCATGTAGCGGTGTGTCCCTTGTTTGTGATCATGTAGCGATAAGTCTCTCGTTGTGTCCCTTGTTTGTGGTCATGTAGCGGCGAGTCTCCCGTTGTGTCCCTTGTTTGTGGTCATGTAGCGATAGGTCTCCCGTTGTGTCCCTTGTTTGTGGTCATGTAGCGATAAGTCTCTCGTTGTGTCCCTTGTTTGTGGTCATGTAGCGGCGAGTCTCCCGTTGTGTCTCTTGTTTGTGGTCATGTAGCGGCGAGTCTCTCGTTGTGTCCCTTGTTTGTGGTCATGTAGCGGCGAGTCTCCCGTTGTGTCTCTTGTTTGTGGTCATGTAGCGATAAGTCTCCCGTTGTGTCCCTTGTTTGTGGTCATGTAGCGGCGAGTCTCCCGTTGTGTCCCTTGTTTGTGGTCATGTAGCGATAAGTCTCTCGTTGTGTCCCTTGTTTGTGGTCATGTAGCGGTGTGTCTCTTGATTGTGATCATGTAGCGATAAGTCTCTCGTTGTGTCCCTTGTTTGTGGTCATGTAGCGGTGTGTCCCTTGTTTGCGATCATGTAGCGATAAGTCTCTCGTTGTGTCCCTTGTTTGTGATCATGTAGCGGCGAGTCTCTCGTTGTGTCCCTTGTTTGTGGTCATGTAGCGGTGTGTCCCTTGTTTGTGGTCATGTAGTGGCGAGTCTCTCGTTGTGTCCCTTGTTTGTGGTCATGTAGCGGCGAGTCTCACGTTGTGTCCCTTGTTTGTGGTAACGGAGTAGATGTAGGGGTTGATATATTTACTGTCTAGTATTTGTCTTGCCACTACATTTTTCATTGAAGTCACATTGGGAATGAGTTGTAAAAACCTAAAACACTGTTCCATTATTCTCGGGGAGAGGCAGTATTGCAAGCGTTATAAACGACACAATACTGACTTTACTTGTTCTCCTGCATTATGCGTACTTTTATGGAATATCTCATGTAGAAATACATGAATATTCAAAAAATAAATCTCGGATTACAATACATTCTGTATTAGAGATCTTACAGCTCGTTTGTTAATCAATAATAATAGTACATGTAATTATATAATTATATGAAATCGTTAAAATGTTCTTTAAAGCAAAGCATATCTTTGGCAGTGTAATGCACCAGTCAATTGTAACCACGGCCCCCAAGGTCCGGGGGTATACCGGGGATAGCCGGGGAAATGAACCGTGTTTTTACCTTCCCGGTGGCCCCACAGTGCCGGGTGAATGCGGTGGTTTGGTATTCGTGCCAAATTTAGCGGGGAATGTGCCTTACTTACGGTCCCTGGGGTGCGGGGCATTTGGCGGGGATTTTACCATCAGTTCGTCCGCGCAGGGCGGAGGTTTTACCTGGGCTTGGCTAGACCGAAAGTCAAAGTCCCCGCTATTTCCCGGACCTGGAGGGGCCGTGGTTAAAATTAACTAGTGCATAAGTAATGTTCTTGATACAATTTAATAGCTATTGATAATATCATGAATGGAACAATTCTGCTATAAATTAATTAGATTTACTTAATGGATCCTATTCTGGTCTCTATAACAAGGAAGTTGTCTAACAGTCGGTGTTTGTTGACAGTGATGGACAAGTCCCCGACTTTTTGCAATATTTTCATTTGTGCTTGCTAACCTTTAATCATTTAGCTATTAATACAACTTGTGGATGGCTGTCGTAAAACATAGCACCACTACGATAGGTGCTGTGTGGCCGTCGTAGAACGTCGTTCCGTACTTCAAGATATATATCTCATTGTCTTTATTTGAGAAATGTTCTTATATTAAGAGTATCCTCATCAATGTTTGTAAAAAGCTTTACCAATGATAGCATGCACAATCAAAGCGCTTAAAGCGCCGAAAGGTTTCTGCCTGCTACGTTTTGTGAGTATCGTCAAATAATTGTAAAATAAATTAACATTTACATCTAAAGATTGCATAAATTCCTTCGCAAAATCTTTTTAGATTTAATGCTGATTCTCAATTATAACACAAACATGTAGTAGCAGTTACTTGAAAAACTCATTTAATATGTGGAATACCCAAATAATTACTAAGGTATGGAGAATAACTCAATTGCACATGAAACCTTATCTGGTACTAAACAATGCACTTTCGCGGATAAAACATTTTTTAGTAAAATCTAATCTACATTTCAAACATGACTGAGTCGTATTTAATATACTGCCAGGGTATGACCGCTAAATCAAATGCATTGGACATGTTTATTAAGTTTATGTTTAAGGTTTCTTTTTACAATGACAGGATCTTCGCGCAAAATACTTCCTGATCGAATCACCCATATACTATTTATTCCCTGTATGTGTATCTTAATATTGCCCTCAACCTATGTACTCGTGGACAAGATGAACATATCTATATCAGTGGTTTATAAATATGCATATGCAACATACTTAAGAATCTGGGATGAAATTACTGACACAAACTGAGAAATCTTCACACATTTCCAATTCCATTCGGCATTACTATTACATGACTACTCACAAGTTGCAGCAGGTCGAAAGCCATTATTGTTTTCTTATTATTTAGATGATCTGCATGAATATTTTCGAAATAGTACAGTTTTGCACGGTGTCAGTAGTAATTCTTACCCATTAGATATTAAAGTGGTCGCCTATCTGAAATGATTTGTACTTTTGTATGCAGATGACACTGTCATCATATCTGAATCAGCTGATGATCTTCAAATGCCATTGACCTTTATGAACAATACTGTGATTTATGAAAACTCACTGTCAACCCTTCTAAAACCAAAATTCTAGTTATTCAGAAAGGCAGAAGACGTAATTATCTATTTCTGTATAAAGGCAATCCATTGGACGTGGTTGATAGTTTTAAATATTTAGGATTAGTATTTAGCAACAGTGGCTCTTTTTATAAAGCTAAGGTTGAAATATCAAAGCAGGCACTTACAGCTATGTACTGCCTACTAAGCAAATGTAAGCATTTAGCCATGAGGTGCATATACATTTTTTCAATAAAACATTCAGACCTATATTTCTATATGGTTGTGAATGCTGGGGATATGGCAATAATGAACTTTTAGAAAGAGTTCAACTTAAATTTTTGAAATACATTTTATGTGTTTAGTCAAGCACGGCATCTTGCATGGTATACGGTGAAACAGGCTTCAAACCGTTATCAATTGACATAGAGACTAGAATGATTTCATATTGGACAAAACTTGTATCACCATTGTACCCAAAATTAGCAACAACTATGTATACGATAATGTTAAGTAATTATATTTGTGATGTAAACATACGTAGAAATACTTTTCTATGGATTTCTTTTGTCAAAAAAAATATTCATAAAATGTGGTCTTAATAATATATGGGATTCACATATATTTCCAAATCATAAATGTTTGACTTGCAATGTTAAACAGAAACTCACAGATTTGTTTTTAAATGAATGGTATAGCATTGTTAACACTTCCAATAAATGCAACAATTATAAATTGTTTAAGAACGAGTTCGGAATTGAGAACTATCTGAAAACTTCACCTTACAAATTGTTTATTATTAAATTTCGAACCAGAAACCATCGTTTTCCTATCGAGACAGGAAGCTGGATTGGACTTGATATGTCATCAAGAAAGTGTCCTTTGTGTCAAGCAAACAGTAGCAGTGGAGACAAATATCACTATTTACTTGAATGTATAGCTTTAAACAATAGCAGAAAGGGATTTATTGATAAAAAAAATACTATGTCAATCCGAATGTCATCAAATTTAAATCTCTAGTGTGTATGTGTAACACTCAAATGTCGAAATATAAAAAGTTGTGTAAATTTGTGAAGGAAATAGTAAAACTGTTCTAAATGTTAATATATTTGTACAATAACACATGTATCCGATACTCTATAACTCTCGACATATTCATATAGAGCATTGTATAACATATGTCTCTCCCGTTTTATTTGCTTTGTACCTTTGTATATTGAATGTAATCTTTTTACAACAACCTCGTTGTTATTATGTATTTCTTTTTCACATGCTCATGCTGTCATGTTACATGAACTGAGTTGTTTGAAAATAAAACTCGAAAGCCTGTCAAAGCCTATGCGCTTTGATTTTTATTGTAAAAGTGTATGATATGCATTTAGTAATTAATAAAGGCTGTTAGTATGTACTTACACAAGTAAATGGTTTGATGCGCAAAACTCGCATAACCATGTATTTAGTGTAAGTACACAAATACTAACACTGTTTTTAAAAAGTTGTCCAGTAAGAGCCGATTAAGGCTATTTTAAACATAGAAAATTTACTTACGAATGAACTGCAATCACAAAAAGAATAATTATAGGATCAAATGAATTATAATAATTTCATTTGAAACCTTCGGCAAAGTTCAATATCTTTTAATTTCATCTTCAATACGATCCATGTTTTTTCCGGGTTTTAACGGGTTCTTCGTGTTAATTTCCGGTGAATAAACCAGTCCGAATATGACCAAGATTCTTTTTTTAACCGATAGAATTAATTTCCCGGCCGCGGCCATAATCTAAACACAGATATATGTGTTTATACTTTGATTTAGTATGCGTTCATTTTGAACCTACATGTGTTTTTGCGTATTCTACCCCATTGCCAACTTTGGAGAAATCCGCTGAAGCGAAAGTGCCTATAGAGTTATATAGGAAAAATATGGTTAAACAGTTCTCACGACTTAGTCTTTCAACAGATCAACTTACTTCCTACATATATGTTAGGATAATTCTTGCCCTTGAAGATGATGGTTTTGTATTAATTGTATGATTTTTACATTTTGGTCCTTTTTAAGGGTTTTGTTGGTCATTAGAAGTTACATTGAAATAAGAAGGAGCTAAAAATTGCTTTGCTATTTAAAGTTATTATAGTCATCCGATCGCTTAGCTTCCAGCGGATTACGATGCAGAATTTTTTTCTCTTTCAAACTTTTCGAAATAATAAATTTTTAAATATCTTTTGGTCCTTTTTGAACATTTATGTAAAATTTGTAAACAATCGATGCCCAGAAATCGTGTATTCATCTGTACGATAATGGTTTTATGGCCCATCCCGCGGCGTATTCACAACAGGATAGAAATAATCCATTGGCAAGGTTATGACACTGGGTATGGCATGTGCAACGAAGTTTGTCATTTATAGCAATACAATTATTCCATAACTAGTTTATTTTGTGTCTGGTAACTCGTCGATATTAAAAATAGCGTTTTCTATTATTTTGATTGCGTTATAACGCGGAAACGCAGCTTATTCCCACTGTATTAACCGCATAACATACTACGAATACGCATAACATCGCTACTTTTAGCAAGCTACTTAATATGCAGAACGCCGTCCGTAGTTATTTGAGCAGATTGGTAACTAGGTAATTGAGATGTAAATGTTAATGTTAATTTGGCGGTGACCACCTCAGTTCTAACAGCTGGCGCATTCTTTCGTCAAAAGTTAAAAATGTTATGTCGATCTGCCGATGGTAAATTCCGAGATACGGTTATAAATGTCCGCAGACCTAGCGGCCTACAACCTAATCAAAGCGCTGATAGCGCTGCATGAACAGGGTTTTTCACCATTATGATTCACGACCATGTGTGTATTAATAAGGTGCTGATATGTAGCACAGTGAATCTAAGAGACTCCGTGGACCAACCACGAGGGGCCGCCCCAGGTTTATTGAGGCATGATGGTAAATGACAAATTAATATTTTATTGACAATAAAGTTAATGTCGCTGTGTAACAAGGCAAACAAGGATGGAGAATGTAACCAAACTCAGCATAAGACTCCATCCTATGGTGTTACAATATGAGTTAGGCTTGCCAAGGATTTATTAACCAGGGAAATGAAATAAAAATTAGTTGATAATTCAGGAAGAATTGAAAGTTACACTAAACCCGTTTCCGGTTGGTAATTAGATGTTGGCATAAACAAAGACTATACTAATTAATAAATTAAAAACGATCCGCACATAGTATTTTAAAATGATGTATTATACATTATTTACATAAAAAATGGATTCTCACGCTGGAGGAACGATAAATAGATAATATGCAACGGCTGGTGAATTATTGAAACAGCATAGAAACAAACTCCACGAAGCCTGTAACTGTAAATGAAACACCTAAAAAAGTTATTAAATCCGTAATGTTTTCTCATATTTACTCCAAACCAGCAAAAATATAGCTCAATTCATTTCAATGAAATGCCATTTTCAAAAAAAAAATACACAAACATCCGTTTTTACGTACACTATAAAAAGTATATAAAATAAATAAATCAAAATAAGTCTTGAAAAATCTTTAATTTCAAAACTTATTTATTTTCTTCTTTTTCTATATGGTTAGCAACTCTCTTATATTTCTATATTCTATATTCAGCTTACTCGTCTGCACTTTAGCCTGTCAAAATGGCGTGCGTTTGATATTCCCATGTGGGCTATCACGTGATGTTTCAAGCGGGGAAACTGTGCGCAGGGGATGAGATCATTGTGTCACGCGATTGAATGATGCGCTTTGAGTAGATAGTAATTCTTTGCTTACGTTTCGATGTTCATTAATTTTTGGGCGCAGGGATACTACTTTATAATAATATTATCTTTATCTAAGTTCAACAAATTAAATGATTAAAATAGATATTGCGTTATGATTGCTTCTTGCTTTGGCAAATCTAGCTCGGTTATTGGAAACATAGCTTGCAATTTATATAATCCGCACTTTCTCAAACTATATTTTTGGTGGTAAAGAGGCAGTCGACACTTGTTACTATTTATAGGCATTTTATGTTGCTAGTGTCGAGTTTGTGGCTACACTGAACAGGGTTGAACCCTGTTCAAAAACGAGACACTTTTGTTTACGACAAATGTCCTTCTCTCAAAAGAAACGAAACAGACATAAGACATTAAATAATTGGTAAGGTCACTTAAGCATGCATGATGTATTTGGCAAAGAAGACTGGAGCAAAATTGTTAAATTCTGAAAAAATAGGCATTTAAAACAAAAATAACATAGTATGTCTTGTTTTCATGATAAAAGTCACTTATTTAGAAATATATTAATGTGTTGAGTTGATTCATAAGCTAAGTAAAACATATTCATAAACTAAAGTTGAATTGTTTTCAAAATACCGCTTATTTCTCGATGTTGATGAGCGACCGCGACAGGATTATTAATCCCCAAATGCTTCCGGTGCTAAAAGTAAGACTTGTACGTATTAGTTTAATGAGGTTGGTGATTTGTTCTTCATATGCTTTCTATATGTTTAAATACTGTTTAATCATATTCAATATGGCATTTATTAATGAAACGAAAACAAGGAACTCATGCGTCTTGCTTTGAGATATTTTCAGTACATCTCAACACCTTTTTTCTGAGCAGAAATAATAAGTTATTAAACCAATATATAAAGTAAATACATTTTCAAACAATACAGATAAGTGCCTTTTAGTGATTTTCGAGAGGAAGTTGGATCTCATTGTCGTGTGTGCTTAATTAACAACAAACCGTTGATGTCATTGATTTGATGTAGTACATAACAGATAAATAAGTCAGATTTTACTGAAACAAAGGTAGATGTATCAAAAAACGAAAAAAATGGATGTTAGAAAGGTGCCGATCTTTTCCGCATTCAGAGTGACAGCAATCGAAGATACAGATTAGCGATTATTTTCGAGTTTTCCCAATTTAGGCAACCTGATAATTTATAGATGAAGTAATTCATTCACAAGTCTAGGATTGCCACTAATATCACTCTAAATAATGTATAGATGATCACTAGATAAATGAGTATGCGAAGCCGGATGCACGCTTTCATTATTAAACATTTTTAACAAGTAACGAGAATGTGGGTGTTTTACCGCTCGATCGGGACCCTTTAAGTATAAAGAAACATCATGACACCTCTGACAACTTCAAATAATCTATCATGAACACCAATCGTTGAGTTGTTTGCTTTCTTACATACCAGGCGTATTCATGTTGCCGATTTTGGAGCTAATAAAAATCCACTACATGTCCCTTTTTGCACGTATATTTCCTAAAGAAAACTCGAGATATCGTGAAAGACTGGGTTATGTCGTCGGCAGCGTCGTCGTCATCGAAATTGTCTTGTAACATCTTTGTCCATGGCCTTAAAGGTAAACATTACATGATATCCACCTGAAAACTTTGTCATATAAGGCTGGAGACAAGACACACATGTATGACAAGATAAACAACACTCGTTTGGTACAAAAAGGGTTTTTGGACGGATGATGGTTACTCGAGTTGAACAGCGGTATGTTCTTGTAGCGGTCATATACGGAATGCCGTTACGGTCATCGCCTGTTAATGTGTTTAATCTGATAGATTATAGCTCAAATGCACTGATAATGTTAGAAAGCCAGGGCTAAACACCACAGGCGGTAGATTTCTGGTTTTGGAAGAAGCCATGGTACCACAGGATGTGACGTGTGTACACATACGTGAACAACCCGAGATTCCACCGGGCACCTACAATACCAGGAGTATAAACCGATCATCACTTAAAGTCTTCATCGAAACCTTCTAACTTCGTAGTTTACAACACAAATCATAGTTCATTTCGTAACATTAGCGATACCTTGTCATTGGACATGTTCTCCTGTGCGTAGTTTGGTGCCAAATTAACCTGATACACACGACATGTAGTCTCCAAGACGCGGCTCTCAGGGGATGTTTCGTAGCTCGACGATCTATTGCCTGAAGGTGACTCTAACATATTTGCATGATGACGTCGCAGTTTCATCAACTCATAACAAATAACTTGAAACTTACAAAATAGAACTTGTAACAACTTTGAACTTGAACGGATGACTTGATAATTATCAGATTTACAACAATTAGTTATTTCTTTAGTTTCAGTTAAGTTTAGCACGTGAATACTTTATTTTATTGATATACAATTGGAACACCTCGCCCTTTATCATAGGAAAGATATTATATGGTCAGAGACTATTAAATACATTTTCTATATGTTCTTTAATCAATTGATTATTTCGCATGCAATATAACATTTCTAGAGCTTCACGACCCCCAACACCATACATGGAGAGCTTATCTTATGAATGGACTTGGAAAAAATGTCATCAAAACACACTATTTTATGCAGAAAGTACTTAAGTTTACGATGACCCCCATTCCCTTCCATATTATTTTTATAGAAAATTTCAAAATCCAAATTTCTTTTCATATTTAAACGGTGGAAACGGTTTTAAATATCATAGTTCCACTGTAAGTGGGCCAAAACGTTTAAACAGGATATAATTTGTTGCTTGGGGGAAACCCCTATATATTCTATAATCATTTGACAAATGCATGCAAGATATCACTGATGTCTAGTGTTTCACGACCCAAACACCATATATGGAGAAAACGTTCCACTTGCGTTCTAAACATTAAACAACAAAAAAAGTTACGTTTCTCCCATAAAGAAAAATAAAATTGGTTGAAAGTAACCACTGTGTATTCGGTAAAATGACAATATCCGATGTAAAAAAGTAGATCAAGTAGATCAAGCAGCATGTTCAGCCTGATTTTAAAGCCATTCAGCTTCAAAACCTATAAATATGGAAGGCAACCAATGGTCTGAGATGGTGAAACCATGCATTGATTTACTGTCATGTGACATTTAAAAGAAATAAGGCATGTAACAATGAGTAGGCACTTCCGTATTGGTGTAATTTGCTCTGTGAGTTGCCACAGAGACTTGAATGTATGATGCAAATCCCAACAGCTGCCCCTGGCTTACTTTTAATAGTTGCCTGTGGCCTCAATTGGGTTAAATCAGTCTTGACCCTGAAAATAAAAAAATACGTTTTATGGGCTGCTTAAGACCTCATGGAACACAATTCAGCTATTAAACATGATTTGTCGACGATATTTCAACTTTCTATAAAATCAAAAAATCCACTGGGGTTATATAATTGACAAGAGAAGAAACTAATTCGACTGCCGTTATGAGCGCCTGAAATGATCCCGACGATACGATGATACCATCGGGATCACTCAGGCGCTCATGAAGGCAGAATAATTAGTCGAAAAGACCTGTGTATGGCGAAATTTTGGCGATAGTGTGTATATTTTTAATCGGATTTCTGCTTCAATTTGGAATAACCGGTTCGATGTAAAAATGATTAATCTTTGCGCAGAATGCAATGATACGCTTAGGATTGGTATATTAGCTATAAAATTCATGTCTGAACTGGACGTGTACCGTTTTCATGACGAATTGTGTTTTGAAGAGTTTCTTCTCTTGTCAATTATATAACCCCAGTGGATTTTTTGATTTTATCGAAAGTTGAAATATCGTCGACAAATCATGTTTAATAGTTGAATTGTGTTCCATGACGTGATAAGCAGCCCATAAAATGTTGATTTTTTTTTTATTTTCAGGGTCACTACTGATTTTACCCAACTGAGGCCACAGGCAACTATTAAAAGTAAGCCAGGGGCAGCTGTTGAGATCTGCATCATACATTCAAGTCTCTGTGCGAGTTGCCGGCTGTCAGACCACAAACCAAACTCACATGCGCATATAACAAGAATCGAACCATGGTCGCCTAGGTGAGAAGCGAGTGCGCTAACCACTGGAATGACATTTCACAGTAACAGTGAAGTAGCAGTATAATATTTTTCACTGATACCGAGTTCATTTGTAGGCAAAAGGTTTGCAAGCACTTACTCCAGAGTTTTTGTAACACAAATGTCCACGGGTCAGCAGGATCGTATGTCCGAAGTAACCAAAGTATTAGGGTTAGGACACATAAGCGGATCTCGAGAAGAGGGCACGAGGCATATACCTGTCCAAAATTGCCATTATTATTTTAATTTCAGAATGAAAACAAAATACAATACACCAAATGCACCATTTTTATTTAAACACTTAAGCGCTGCCAACTACGTTGACTTGCTTTAAAATGAAGAACCTATCCCTGCATTTAAAGATGCACTCTTACTCCCAAATAAGATTTACCACGATTAATACAATTGATTTAATATACCAAAAAGGAGGAATAAATGGTTGAAAACAATGGTTCTTATGAAGGATACCGAGTTTAATTTGAAATAAAGGTACAGGAAACATTGCATTACTACCTTATGAGACAATACAAGATCGCAGTAAATCTTTTAGCATTATGTGAAGTTGGCTTGTACATTGTACATCGTAGTTCAGCTTGTAATTCGCCAATTACAAGCTTGTAGTTGGGTATTCAGCTTGTAGATCGGCTTGTACATTGTACATCGTAATTTAACTTGTAGTTCGCCAATTACAAGCTTGTAGTTGGATATTCAGCTTGTAGATCGGCTTGTACATTGTACATCGTAATTTAACTTGTAATTCGCCAATTACAAGCTTGTATTTGGGTATTCAGCTTGTAGATCGGCTTGTACATTGTACATCGTAATTTTACTTGTAGTTCGCCAATTACAAGCTTGTATATCGGTATTCAGCTTGTAGTTCACCCTAACTGCACCAGCATTCATAATATTTGAATTACAAGCTAGTAGTTGGGTATTCATCTTGTAGTTCCGACAAATACATTAGCATACATTATATTTGAATTACAAGCTAGTAGTTGGGTATTCATCATGTAGTTCGGACAAATACATTAGCATACATTATATTTGAATTACAAGCTAGTAGTTGGGTATTCATCTTGTAGTTCGGACCAAATACATCAGCATACGTTGTATTTGAATACAAGCTAGTAGTTGGGTATTCATCTTGTAGTTCGGACCAAATACATCAGCATACGATGTATTTGAATTACAAGCTAGTAGTTGGGTATTCATCTTGTAGTTCGGACAAATACATTAGCATACATTGTATTTGAATTACAAGCTAGTAGTTGGGTATTCATCTTGTAGTTCGGACCAAATACATCAGCACACATTATATTTGAATTACAAGCTAGTAGTTGGGTATTCATCTTGTAGTTCGGACCAAAAACATTAGCATACATTATATTTGAATTACAAGCTAGTAGTTGGGTATTCATCTTGTAGTTCGGACCAAATACATCAGCATACGTTGTATTTGAATTACAAGCTAGTAGTTGGGTATTCATCTTGTAGTTCGTACCAAATACATCAGCACACATTATATTTGAATTACAAGCTAGTAGTTGGGTATTCATCTTGTAGTTCCGACAAATACATTAGCATACATTATATTTGAATTACAAGCTAGTAGTTGGGTATTCATCTTGTAGTTCCGACAAATACATTAGCATACATTATATTTGAATTACAAGCTAGTAGTTGGGTATTCATCTTGTAGTTCGGACCAAATACATCAGCATACGTTGTATTTGAATTACAAGCTTATTACATAAGCCTCAAATCTTGCGGTCATGGTTGAGCGCTTTTTTGCATGTAACTCTTCAAGTATTCGGTTTAGAGCTTCGGTTCCTATCCCAATTTGTTTGAGAGGTCTTACTCCCTGAATCGGGAGAGGTCACATATTGGGCGCATCTAGTATAAATTAGAACCGAGTCTAAAGCGTTCGAATGTTATTTAAACCAAGTCAAAAGTTTATTTTCATATCATGTTATTACAGAACATAACTTTACTCAAAATTGAACATATTGACATGGCATGCAAGTAAACGTAATCAAAAGCATATGAAGAAAAGTATAAAAAACGACGATTGAAACTAATACATATAAATAAGTAAATATAATTATGTGACTAGCTTCGTCTAACCTTAGTAAACGATAAAAAACGTAGCCATATAATACAAAATTGACTTTTATTACAAGCCATCGGAAAATTAAATGTTGTCAATTTGGGCCAATTAACATAGTATCTAGGAATTATAACATCCTGGACGATCTTATATGACACTACAAGAACTCATGGTCGATTTTACATGTGGTGTCATCTATTGTTCCTCTAACACGGTTGCTCAAACAACAACTTTTACCAAAATATGCACATTTTGAAATATAATATTGAGTATTTTCACATGAGAACTCAAGTGGCAGCAACTTATAATTATACGTATGTGATGATCATTAAATCATATGCATGCAGCATATTATTTAATTCCTTCCAAAACTAATCAGTTTCAAACGATTCACAGGGCAGTTAAAACATTGCATCGCTTATAAAACATAACAAAACTAATTTTGAAATTTAGGTCCCGGGTCCCGACGGTCTGCAGATATAAACACAATACCGTGTAGTCGTCTAATGACATCTCCAATATTTCGAGAAGACACAATTTGTACTAAATGTAACATTAATGTGGTTGAAATAATATAATCACTATTTGATATGTCCTAAATATAGAGATTAACGTACTCAATATATTCCAAGATACTATGTTAATTGGCCCAAATTGACAACAGTTAATTTTCCGATGGCTTGTAATAAAAGTCAATTTTGTATTATATGGCTATGTTTTTTATCGTTTACTAAGGTTAGACGAAGCTAGTCACATAATTATATTTACTTATTTATATGTATTAGTTTCAATCGTCGTTTTTTATACTTTTCTTCATATGCTTTTGATTATGTTTACTTGCATGCCATGTCAATATGTTCAATTTTGAGTAAAGTTATGTTCTGTAATAACATGATATGAAAATAAACTTTTGACTTGGCTTAAATAACATTCGAACGCTTTAGACACGGTTCTAATTTATACTAGATGCGCCCAATATGTGACCTCTCCCGATTCAGGGAGTAAGACCTCTCAAACAAATTGGGATAGGAACCGAAGCTCTAAACCGAATACTTGAGGAGTTACATGCAAAAAAGCGCTCAACCATGACCGCAAGATTTGAGGCTTACGTAATAAGCTTGTAATTCAAATATAATGTGTGCTGATGTATTTGGTCCGAACTACAAGATGAATACCCAACTACTAGCTTGTAATTCAAATACAAAGTATGCTGATGTATTTGGTCCGAACTACAAGATGAATACCCAACTACTAGCTTGTAATTCAAATATAATTTATGCTAATGTATTTGTCGGAACTACAAGATGAATACCCAACTACTAGCTTGTAATTCAAATATAATGTGTGCTGATGTATTTGGTCCGAACTACAAGATGAATACCCAACTACTAGCTTGTAATTCAAATATGATGTATGCTAATGTATTTGTCCGAACTACAAGATGAATACCCAACTACTAGCTTGTAATTCAAATATAATGTGTGCTGATGTATTTGGTCCGAAATACAAGATGAATACCCAACTACTAGCTTGTAATTCAAATACAACGTATGCTGATGAATTTGGTCCGAACTACAAGATGAATACCCAACTACTAGCTTGTAATTCAAATATAATGTATGCTAATGTATTTGGTCCTAACTACAAGATGAATACCCAACTACTAGCTTGTAATTCAAATATAATGTATGCTAATGTATTTGTCCGAACTACAAGATGAATACCCAACTACTAGCTTGTAATTCAAATATAATGTGTGCTGATGTATTTGGTCCGAACTACAAGATGAATACCCAACTACTAGCTTGTAATTCAAATACAACGTATGCCGATGTATTTGGTCCGAACTACAAAATGAATACCCAACTACTAGCTTGTAATTCAAATACAACGTATGCTGATGTATTTGGTCCGAACTACAAAATGAATACCCAACTACTAGCTTGTAATTCAAATATAATGTATAATAATGTATTTGTCCGAACTACAAGATGAATACCCAGCTACTAGCTTGTAATTCAAATACAACGTATGCTGATGTATTTGGTCCGAACTACAAGATGAATACCCAGCTACTAGCTTGTAATTCAAATACAACGTATGCTGATGTATTTGGTTCGAACTACAAGATGAATGCCCAGCTACTAGCTTGTAATTCAAATATAATGTATGCTAATGTATTTGTCCGAACTACAAGATGAATACCCAACTACTAGCTTGTAATTCAAATATAATGTATGCTAATGTATTTGTCCGAACTACAAGATGAATACCCAACTACTAGCTTGTAATTCAAATATAATGTGTGCTGATGTATTTGGTCCGAACTACAAGATGAATACCCAACTACTAGCTTGTAATTCAAATACAACGTATGCTGATGTATTTGGTCCGAACTACATGATGAATACCCAACTACTAGCTTGTAATTCAAATATAATGTATGCTAATGTATTTGTCCGAACTACAAGATGAATACCAAACTACTAGCTTGTAATTCAAATATAATGTGTGCTGATGTATTTGGTCCGAACTACAAGATGAATACCCAACTACTAGCTTGCAGTTCAAATATTATGTATGCTAATGTATTTGTCTGAACTACAAGATGAATACCCAACTACTAGCTTGTAATTCAAATATAATGTATGCTAATGTATTTGGTCCGAACTACAAGATGAATACCCAACTACTAGCTTGTAATTCAAATACAACGTATGCTGATGTATTTGTCCGAACTACAAGATGAATACCCAACTACTAGCTTGTAATTCAAATACAACGTATGCTGATGTATTTGTCCGAACTACAAGATGAATACCCAACTACTAGCTTATAATTCAAATACAACGTATGCTGATGTATTTGTCCGAACTACAAGATGAATACCCAACTACTAGCTTGTAATTCAAATACAACGTATGCTGATGTATTTGGTCCGAACTACAAGATGAATACCCAACTACTACCTTGTAATTCAAATATAATGTATGCTAATGTATTTGTCCGAACTACAAGATGAATACCCAACTACTAGCTTGTAATTCAAATATTATGAATGCTGGTGCAGTTAGGGTGAACTACAAGCTGAATACCGATATACAAGCTTGTAATTGGCGAACTACAAGTTAAATTACGATGTACAATGTTCAAGCCGATCTACAAGCTGAATACCCAACTACAAGCTTGTAATTGGCGAACTACAAGTTGAATTACTATGTACAATATACAAGCCGAACTATAAGCTGAATACCAAACTACAAGCTTGTAATTGGCGAATTACAAGCTGAACTACGATGTACAATGTACAAGCCAACTTCACATACCTTCCAATAATTTAATATTTTAGCGCGTTCATCAATAAATACACGGTTACAATGTTGTTACCATTAATTAAAATTTTCCATAAATGCATTACTTAGTAAGTAGTTAAAGGTTCATCACTCAAAAATTGTGTTTGTTATGCATGTGTATGTATTGAATTTGAATAAGAGTGTCATTTTAAACATTTATTTTACAACATTTGAGAAAATAGCTATGTTAACTTATACTTACTTAAAGTAACTCTCTTTGGCACGATGTTGCACGAGATAGTGGGGAAAACCGTAGTGCCAAGACAAAACTCAAGTGTCCGGCCTAGTGACCACCAACCTAACTTTCATGCGCACAAGCTGAGTATCGAGCCCGGGAAATTGAAAAATCACTATATATTATTGAATGTCGAGCAAAGATTCCGCCCAACTTGTTATTTCAACTCGACATTGAACAATCACTGTATTATACAAAATGTCGAGCTAGAGTCCATCCATGAAGCTCGACTTTCCAGCTCAACATTGAAGTAACACTGTATAATACCGAATGTCTAGCTAGGATTCCGGTCAGCTCGACATTGCAGTTCGACATTGAGAATTTACTTATATAATCGAATATCGAGCTAGGATTCCGTCCAGCTCGACATTACAGCTCGACACTGAAAATGCACTATATATTATTGAATGTCGATCTAGGATTCCGTCCGGATCGACATTCAAGCTCGACATTAAAAATTCACTATATAATATCGAATGTTTATCTTGGACTCCGTTCAGCTCCACATTCCAGTTCGACATTAAAAATTCCCTTTATAATATCGAATGTCGAGATTCCGTCTAGCTTGATATATTGCAGCTCGAAAATGAAAGTTTACCGTTAACTATCGAATACCGAGCTAGGATACCGTCAAGCTCAACATTGCGCTCAACATTGTTATTTTACTATTTAATTCCGAATGTCAATTGCCGATTGCCGATGGCTCGGCCAACTCAGATTTCTTCAAAGCCTTTTTCCAAACACACCTTTTGAACTTCATTAAACTAATTACTATTAACGATCTCAGATCTCCTGGCCATAGATGACGTTTTCGGCTTCACATGGTAAGCGCAATATAATTTTGGTGAAAATCTTGCTGAATAATCGACCTGACACCATATTCAATAATGACACGCTTAAAAATCAAGCCTTTAATATGTCGAGAAAAATATATTTCAACTATGTTGATTTTCACGTTTCATTGGTTCACTTCCTGCGAATGCCTTGTACCGAATCGAAATTAATTTGGTTTAAAGTGTTGGTAGGATGGTTTGGGGTACTCCCGAAGAAAATTTGGACGGTTTCAAGCCCAAAATTATGCATTTTAGATATAGTTTATTCTTCTTTTTTTTCTCCTATATAGTAATAAAAAACAAACTGATGGATCCGCTTATCCAAGTACATACTATGTTCATGGTAATACGTGTATGATCAGCTTTGTCGACAAAGTTACCTTGTCGTTTATGGACACTCACCGTAAAAGCATTAAATATAGTTACAGTGACAAAAGAACGATATCGAACGTTCAATTGATATTTCTGTGCATTTCTAAGCATGTATTTTAGGTTTATTGTTATAATAAGTGATCGCAATGTCTGTGTGTAATATATAAAAAATGTAACGTTTTTATAAAGTCAATTGTATTGGATCTTCCACAAATATGACTGGGTAGAACTACATGACATAATGTAAATGATTTCATTCTTGTTTTACACATGTTTTAGAAAACATAATAATATTTTTCATGTTTTCAAGTGTGTTGGAATTAGGAGTAAACACTGTTTTATTACAAAATGAATGTTTTTCTACGTCCCTTCTAAGAGTTCCGGTCATAAGACAAAGTCTACCAGTTCTGGTCATATGACACAGTCTACCAGTTCTGGTCATAAGACACAGCCAATAAGTTCTTGTCATAGGACACAGTCTACCAGTTCCGGTCATAAGACACAGTCTACAAGTTCTTGTCATAGGACACAGTCTACAAGATCTGGTCATAAGACACAGTCTAACAGTTCTGGTCATAAGACACAGTCTACCAGTTCTTGTCATAAGACACTGTCTACCAGTTCAGGTCATAAGACACAGTCTACCAGTTCTGGTCATAAGACACAGTCTACTAGTTCTGGTCATACGACAAAGTCTACCTGCTCTGGTCATACGACACAGTCTACACGTTCTGGTCATCAGACACAGTCTGCCAGTTCTGGTCGTAAGACACTGTCTACACGTTCTGGTCATAAGACACAGTCTACCAGTTCTGGTCATAAGACACTGTCTACCAGATCTGGTCATAAGACACTGTCTACCAATTCTGGTCATAAGACACTGTCTACCAGTTACCAGTTCTGGTCACACGACACAGTCTACACGTTCTGGTCATAAGACACAGTCTACCAGTTCTGGTCATAAGACACAGTCTACCAGTTCTGGTCACACGACACAGTCTACCAGTTCTGGTCACACGACACAGTCTACCAGTTCTGGTCATAAGACACAGTCTACCAGTTCTGGTCACACGACACAGTCTACACGTTCGGGTCATAAGACACAGTCTACACGTTCTCGCGTTGA
This sequence comes from Mya arenaria, assembly GCF_026914265.1. NCBI lineage: Eukaryota > Metazoa > Mollusca > Bivalvia > Myida > Myidae > Mya > Mya arenaria. The sequence goes on from NC_069124.1 coordinate 36,522,415, forward strand.
TATTATATTAGACAATATCTTAATCATAGATGAATAGATATATTTATTTCCTCCTTTAAAAGAAGATTTAAAGAAACAACTGTTCTTGTGTTGGCCATTGTTAAAAAAGGAGAATTGCATCAAAAATGGTGTTTATTACAATGCGTATTTTGATATGTAAAGGCAAAAGAGATAATTTTATTAGTATGTTTATTTTATAGCAAACTGTGAAGTTTTGTTTTGATGTTTGAAAAATGAAAATGGAAATGGAATGGACTTGGGGAAATAGGCTGATAGAAAAGGCCCCCCCCCCTTGTTGAAAATCCCCCCCCCTTATTTTCACCCCCGTTTTCTGTATTCCATTATTTGTGGTGGCTACAAAGAACTCATGCACACATACAAACACACAAACATACATTATGACAGCCGATACAGCCGATACAGATCCAAACATGTCAAACATATCAAACATGTTAAACATGTCAAAATATTCGTATGATAAGAGATTCGGAAAACGTTTTCGATGTTGTGAGTGGTGTGGTGGTTACAGTAACATTGATTATCTCTTACTCGTTATGAAAAACTGTGCGCTCGAACATTCCGCGTGTCCAAGCTGTTTTGATAAATACAACGGCGTTTGTCCTGCTTGTTGGTTGAGCCATCCAGTAGCGTTAAAACACATTAAAGAAAGGAAACGATACTACAAGAAATTGGGTATCTCAGAAGGAAAAGATTATCTGACTAGAATCAAGCAAAGCGCAAGAAAACAGTTTAAGCGCTACTGGATGTTGAGATATGCATTATTTTAGGGCCACGGTTTTGAATATATCTTGCTGAAATCAACAAATGTTAAACAAAACGCATAATGACAAGCAATTGTATTGAGAACTGCCAGTGTGACGACTGTAAGTTTTTCAGATTGAATTATTATGACTGTATCCTTTTCAGATTGAATTATTATGACTGTATCGATAACTGCCAGTGCGACGACTGTAAATTGTACAGACAGAAGATGGATTTGAATGATTCCAATGCCATGAACTGTGAGATGGATGAGCTGGCTAACACCGTAAAAACACAGAAATCAGACAACAGCAATACCTTACCGCAACAAACCGAATCGATGAGTGTTGATATGTTGGATAAGGAAATGTTCATGAATTATTATGAAATGTTCAAACCGCAGATGGATTTAAACGATTCCAGTTCCAATGCGGGAATGAAAAGAAAAGTGGAAAATGGTGAGATGGATAACATTGTAAAAAGACAGAAAATAGAATACAGCAATACCTCCCCCCAGCAAACCGAATCGATGAGAGTTGGTATGTTTGACAAGGACAATGACTGTATGGATCTTGTTTGATATTTATGCAAAAAGCTACAATGTGCTTCTATTTGAAATAAATGAACATAAAACCAATATGAAAGTTTTGACGATGAATAATATCGATGAATTATTTTTTTGCTATTATAAGGTCTCCAAATTGTGCACTGGTTACAAACAATCTACAATCTACAACATGTCAAGCAAATCATCTCCTCAGCACTACTCAACTGAAGACGAAAAACTACAAGCAATGGCAGAAGACTATTTGCGAGATGCGGCAGAGTCTTGTATGGATGTGAGCATGGATGAGAAAGAATTCAGCGCAGTAAAAGTAAAAGCAGACGTTCTTACTCCACCTGCTAGCCCGATAAGGAAGAGGTTCAAGGCATGGGAAGGAAAAGATGAAGCTACAGCTGTTGTCCTTTCAGATGATGACGATATCGAGGATGGGAATTTTAGCGATGATCTTGAAAATTCTTCGCCGGCTTCCCCTTTGGATCATGATAAAGTTGCGAAAATACTTGAACAAATATACACTATTCAGGAGTCAAAATATGAGGCAGACCAGATCAGGAGGTGCGTTGAAATGTACAGAGAGATCAAGTATTGTGAGACGGAAGAAGCGAGGACAGCACTGAGACACAGTTCAAACGATTATGCTGAACCTGAGATTCTAAACGATTTTCTGTTGAAGCACATAGGCTATATGTGGGAAACGATAAAACCGTATTTATGAACAATGAACCTGGGGACTCTGAGTATCATGACTTTGGAGACATTTAGTGTGTTATGATGTTTCAAGTTTTTGTAGATAACGATTCAATTGTAAAATAAACATGAAAAAATGAAATATTCTTTGTCTTGTGTTTTCGTAAATGTGTAAAACGCAGCAAATATAGACAATAGTTTATTGTGTCACCAACGGTTAAGACTTGCCATGTTACTGTTGTCAAAACATTTGAATTACATAAACTGAATGAAATTAACTTGACACTATATTAGTGAAATATTTTTGAACCTCTTAAATAAAGTATGGCTCACAACAACGGTAAAAAAAACTCAAAATGTATTTCGTATGATAAGAGACTCGGAAAAACGTTTCAGAGCTTGTCATTGGTGCGGAGGCTACAGTAACATTGACTATCGCTTGCTCGTTATGAAACAATGTGCATTCGAACATTCCGCGTGTCCAAGCTGTTTTGATAAATACGACGGCTTTTGTCCCGCTTGTTGGATAAACCACCCGGCACGAAAAATGAATAGAAGAAACATTAAACGTTACTACAAAAGATTGGGTAACTCAGAAGGAAAAGATTATCTGGCCAGAATCAAGCAAAGCGCAAGAGAACAGTTTAAGCAAAACGTACTGAGATTTGCGTTTCTAAGACTTAGGATAACAAAAAATTAACATAAAAAACGAATGCTTTGAAATTGCTTTTTATTGAACTTCGTAATATTCACTTGTAAGTGGCAGAAGTAAAGTAATTCATGAAAAATCTTGAGTGTTTTCGTTGAATAGTTCCATACAGGCAGCTTCGTCTAAGGATTGCAGGTTGTCTGTTTGAGATTTCAAGCGCAAAACTTCGTCTTCCAATGCCGTGTTATTTTGCTTAAGCTGATTGTTTTCCGCAGTCAGCTGTGACAGATTCAATGTCAAGCGTGTAACTTCGTCCTGCAATAGTTGACTATCGTCCGTATTCGAGTTGTGCACATGAGTTTGCTTATACCGATCGTTCTCTCTGATCAACCTGAACACCTTTTGCTGTAGTGCGCCACATTTCTTGCGATACTCGGTCGTTTCCAGTTTGTTTTGCAGAAATGTTTTTTCGATATTGTCAAGTATCGAGACGATTTCTTTGAACGTAGACTCGTGCTTGTTATCACCCATACATAGTCTCGCTACGAAGCCGGTAATTTGTAAATTAAGGTTGCTTATGTCCGTCATATTTCTATTGTGAGCGAGTTCAATGTCAGTTTTATTTTCGATTTATATCATGGAATGCGATTTACTAGTGAATTATTTTATTCTTATTATAAGGGCTGAAAATTTGTTACTTGTCATACACATTCTCAAACAATTATGTCCAGTCAAGCATCGACACAGCAAACAACGCCTTGTGAGAACACCAGTGAAAACGAGCAAAAAAGCGAATCTTCTTCTCAGCAACCCATGGATGATATCAATGAATATGAAAAAATGATGGAGATGGCAGAAGATTATTTGCGAGATGCTGAAGAACAAAAATCGAGCGAAATCGAATCCATGCAAGATGACAACCCAGACGGGGCAGTTTGTTATATGAGAAATTGCTGCGTTTGTGACGGTTACTGTTATGATAGTGATAATTTTGAAGACATTGAGACCGTAGACGAGGAAGTAAAAATTGACGAAATTGAACCAAGTATTTTTGTGAGCGAAAACAAGAATTGACATTAGTTTTCAATCCGCTCAAACATGATGATACTTCATTAAGTGCTTTCCGAATGAAAAGGTTCAAACAATTGTTTTGATGTTTTAACTTTGAATAAATGCGTTGAAATGCAATTTGATTGTTTGTTTTATCTCGATAAAAAAGTAGAAGCATAGTAACATAGTAGCAAGCACTGTACCTAGCATTGTAGATTGCATGGTCCATGGCTTAAAATAATGCAATGAGTGGAACGAATATAGTTCATATATAAACTTATCTTTTCTTCTCATGTCATACTTGTCAAAACCTACTGATCTAGTATATATACAAATTATGGGAATCAAGAAAATCATCAAAACGTGTTTGAAGAAGTTGCTCAGAAGGTCTGATGCAAAACAGAAAAACATGGACAGTGTGCAATTGAATGCGAACATCAATATGGCAATTGAAATCCACACGTGTCCGAAACTATATCCGTGTTTGATTTGTTTCAAAAACGGAGAGGCTGAACAGAAAGCAGAACAGAGAGCCCCAAGCCATCAGTGCCCTGAACTGTACCCCTGTTTGGTGTGTTTGGTGCAAGAAGACTCGTCGAGTGTTGACAAAACTTACAAAGTTGTTGAAAAGCTCAGTAGCAGAGACTTAGAGAGAAATGAGAATCACGAAGCACTTCGCCAGTTCTTCGCCAGGCGTGGGAGGCAATTTGTGCCAAAACAGTTTTAACAATAAATTGAGTGATGAACAGACAATGAATAGTAACAAAATAAAATGTATGAACTGTTCGTGTTTTATTGTGTTTATCTATAGTAATCTAGTTGGGATCACTTAAGCTTCAAGAACAACTATGCTTGCACATAGTTATCAAACGAGTAATGGTCATATGGTCATATATATATGTGCAAATCGCTATGCATAACTCCTCAAAGATACACAGAATGTATCGTAAAATGCTACAAAGTACGATACTTAAGCAAAATAAAACATGAAATAAAGTAAAACAATCACAGAATAATGTTACGATTTTCAGTACAAAATTGACCGTTCAGCAGCAGCTCTCAGCTGATTATTATAAGGGAAAGTGTTGTCTGTCGTATTCACTTGGATACGGTTGAACCATGTAAACAATACTCTTTGTGTGTAAAATTTGGGATATTTTCTGTGTTTGAAGGTACGACCTTGGTAGTTATAGTTTCTATAATGTGTTCGCGATTGAATCAAGCCGGGTTTATGCATATACAAGAGATATAAATGATTTTACGAGGTTTTAAACATTTCCAATTTCAGAAAATATTTCTACTTTCGATTTCGTTTTTTCTGAAAATGAACAAACTTTTTTTTTCACTATTGTTTAATTCATAAAACGATACATAATACATGATTAAGATAATTTTAAATTATTTTTAATGAGTGTATTTTCTTTATTTTCGTAAAAGTTTAAAAAATAAATAAATAATGCAATTCATGGAATGATATGACGTGATATGTATGACGTCATATTGCAGAGTTCTCGCTGTGCGCTGGTCGGCCATCTTGAAAAATAAATTGTGAAGGTCGTATTTCCAGCTTTCCTGCGGTAAGTATGACATGCATGCTTAAAAGTTTTATGAGAAATTGTGTCTAAATATATGATGTATCATATTACCAACAAGTTTTGTCGATGTGTGCATTGAATTCCGTAAAAACTTATGTCAAAAGAAATTGCTCCCAGATCGTTTTAGAATGTTTCGAACATTCTCGAAGCCGATTTTAGAAACTTTAATTCTCGGCTAGATATGTTGAAAAACATAGTAAGCGGTGTTAATTCATATCTCTTGTCTTGTTTATGTCATATTTTGAATGATTTTAACTTTGTTTAGGGACCAAACTGACAGAAATAAGAAATGACAAATCATGCAAGATTGATAAATATCTTCTTCTATTTCTTTGTTTGAAAAATATGTTGAAAATTATTTTTTTAAACCAGAGACGGCAGTTCAGATGCAGTCGTCCTGTGTGTCAGAAAGCTGGTGATCAAAATGGTTGAAGGCAGTACCCAAGAAAGTACATTTACAAGTAAGTAAAATCGCTGAAAATTAATTCCATGAATTGAACTGTCATATCATAATCTCAGTGCTTAGTCTGTTTGGAAATATGCTTGGAATAATTTTTATAAACTGATAATTTATCTAATAACAGACACTGTGTTTGATTTATTACATTGAACTGCTATTAGATAAATTTTCAGTTTGTGTTTGATATCTACCAATGCCATAAATGCATAATTTTGTTCCTGTTTGTGAATGATAAGAAATGTTGGGAACATAATACCTTCTGCATGTGAACAGTTTTTCTGTTTCTGTTTGTATGTAGGAAGTATTTTGTTTTCAGGATTATTTCAACATTGTTGATGTGGATGAAATGTGCACTTAGCCATGCTTTTAATGGAATGAAAAAAGTAAAAAACTAACAAGCAATATGTGCAGTTTTGTTAATAAAATGTTTTGTTTCAGAGTTGTGAGGAGTAACCTAGCCTATATAACCTGAAGCTCACCCAATATGCAGTGTGTTCTGCTCTGTCAATAACAAGTAAGTAATTTCACCAAATTTCATCAGAAACAAATCTCAAAGTTACAATGAACAGTAAAGTTAACTCATCTTGGTACTTTAATTTACTGAAACACTGAACCAACATGATTTGATTTTGCTCTTTGTACATATTTCACATAATGGTAGCAAAATTACAGCTATGTGTCAGATTCGTGACATTTAGCATTTGTCATACATTTCACTCTTTCAGTTGTCAAACCAAATGCTAAGTGTCAAATCCATTCATGATATTTAGCATGTGTCATACATTTCACTATATTATTTGTCAAACCGAAAGATGAATGTCAAATTATTTACACATGCTTAGCAGTTTATCATACATTTCACTTTATTATTTGTCAAACCAAAAGATGAATGTCAAATTATTTGAAGATGCTAAGCATCTTATCATACATTTTACTCTTTTTATGACAAATCGACTCACAAATTTAAGCAAACCAGGTGACGATGTACAAATATTTTGGGATGACGAGCTTTTTGGTTACCTCGCCCAGCCCAACTAAAAGACTTAAAGTATATCTATATGTCTTTTAGTTTGGTCGGGCGAGCGAGCCAAAATCTCGTCATCCCAAAATATTTGTACATCGTCACTTTGTGTGCTTAATTTTGAGATTCAAATAAATCGTTCTAAATTCAATGTAAAAAAAAGTTTCATAAGGGGGGTACTCAGCGTGAAAAAACTACATCGCTTAAACGCAAATGCGCTTTGGTAGGTATATAGCTAAAAAGCGAATGCGCTATGGTGAAAATCCAAAGTCAAAAATTTTGAAAAAATTGAAAAGTTGTCAAAAAAATCATAATTTTAAGCACGTTGTTAGTGTACTGCTCTGTCATTTGTAAATCAAAACTGAGAGAATGGTTAATATGTTTTGAGACTAAGCATTTACAACTCACTGCAAATATTCTTTGGTGGTCAAAGACTTAATAGAAGTTAATTAGCCAGTGTTCATATTTAGTAAATGAAAATTAGTGAGTTAAAGCTTATATTGTTAAGTTTTATTGTATATCATCTGGCAGGGAAAAACAAGATCATTTAAGATTCATGTTTTTGGTGGCAAACAAATTGAACAAGTATTGTTCTTATTTTACTCATTGATGTTTTCATTTTTCAACAGAAATGTTTTGTTTTTTCAGCTCTGTATGGCTGGTCTGACCTCAGTGGAAGTTGTTCGTTTAAATGGTTTCGGGACATTGAAGTAAAACAACACGAGGTAAAATACAAAGTGCTTATTTATTTTTTAACTTGTTTATCCAGTAGTATATGATAAACAGTTTTTGAACTTGTTCATCCAGTATTATATGGTACATACAACAATAATGTAGAATATTAAATCACTGAGTTGCGGCTTCTCTGAACAAACATCTGTTCACTTTATGTCCACAGTTTTTTGAGAAACAAACAGGGCATCTGTTTTCCCAGTTTGTAGATTTTCTCGTTTTGCAGAATGTCCCACCAAGAGTGAATGGCTGCCTGTTTGCTTCAGATTCCCAGTCCTCCTCGCTGATGATTTCTGAAGTCCTTACGCAGTCACCCCAGTCTTCAACCTCGGTTTGTACAGGTGATAATGTTTTTGAACCATAGTTCATTGTCATGTCATTGGAGTTGTTCAGCTGCTCCAGTTCTGACTGTAACTCTGTTTTGAGTACAGCAAGTCTAGCCTCAAGAATGGCAATTCTTTTAATTTTGCGATTAAGTCTCTCCATTGTACAGATCATAAATTGCTGTAGGTTTCAAGTTTTCTAATGATATAAGTATGCGTTACATATTAAATATGCACAAAAATAATTGCATTCGATCTGCATTTCACAAGTGTAAAACATCACAAATGAATGGTATTTCAATCTACTTTTTTGTCAAACCATATGACATTATTTGTTCATGACATTTAGAAATAGTCATACAATGCAAATTCTTCTAGTACACAATCGCAAATAAATAATTCTTTCAGTTGTCAAACCAAATGCTAAGTGTCAAATCGATTCATGACACTGAGCATTTATCAAACATTTCACTCTATTATTTGTCAAACCAAAAGATGAACGTCAAATTATTTACAGATGCTAAGCAGTTTATCATACATTTCACTTTATTATTTGTCAAACCAAAAGATGAATGTCAAATTATTTGAAGATGCTAAGCATCTTATCATACATTTTACTCTTTTTATGACAAATCGACTCACAAATTTAAGCAAACCAGGTGACGATGTACAAATAATTTAGGGTGACGAGCTTTTTGGTTACCTCGCCCAGCCCAACTGAAAGACATAAAGTATATCTATATGTCTTTTAGTTTGGTCGGGCGAGCGAGCCAAAATCTCGTCATCCCAAAATATTTGTACATCGTCACTTTGTGTGCTTAATTTTGAGATTCAAATAAATCGTTCTAAATTCAATGTAAAAAAAGTTTCATAAGGGGGGTACTCAGCGTGAAAAAACTACATCGCTTAAACGCAAATGCGCTTTGGTAAGTATATAGCTAAAAAACGAATGCGCTATGGTGAAAATCCAAAGTCAAAAATTTTGAAAAAAATGAAAAGTTGTCAAAAAAATCATAATTTTAAGCACGTTGTTAGTGTACTGCTCTGTCATTTGTAAATCAAAACTGAGAGAATGGTTAATATGTTTTGAAATTAAGCATTTATCATTTTTGTAAAAATCCAATGTTATAAATGAAACCAAAATTTACCAGAGTAAACATTAATGTGCTATTGTATGTAAGAATGTTTCGTCTTTTACACGTTTCATTTCATTTTTTCAGATGAGATGCCATACACAGGGGATCCGACAGAAGACAGCAGACAGAATTCGTCGATCTATTTGAATTGTCATTGTTTATTTGAAAAAAGATACCTATCCACACTTGTTCGTTTTAAAATATTGTTTGTATTATATGTGCTTTGTACCGTTGCTTTTTGTTTATCAGTAATTCTCCAACACTTGTATTTCGTGTTTTACATGAACATTGAAAATTTATCATACAGTAAATCATTTCAAAAAATGAAAATCAAATGGAGAAATACTGATTTATCTGTTTGCTTTTAATGTTTGTGCTGTCTTGCTTACCCCAGTAACGCGGGTCTTGTTTGCTATTGTGAGTACTGTTGTTATTTTTTTTGGCCATCCAAAGTATTGTTCACGAAAGATAACACATTTTTTTCATAAAATTGGTTACATTTTGGTCTGTCGATTTTTTTCAATGAAACCACAGTCAAACGGTTTTTCACTATATTTTTTTATGAGAAACAGCCAGACTTGGTCACGGCTGAAACCGAGGAACATTTGTGATTGAACAAAATTTTAGCAGTAATACTGCTTGTAATTCATAAATTTATTAAGCTTTGGTCTTGTCATATTGATTACGATATTGGTTGGAACATAACTTGGTAAAATGGTAAACATTTTGATAGTGTGTACAAGAGCAAAATTTGCACTGCATTTTAAAATGTGTCATTTTTGTGAAATGCTGTTGACAAAATGATTTGTTTGCTCGTGCCAGCATGGGTCGACGAGATTCGTTTCTCACTGTCCTTTATGCGGCGGTTTAGGATGCAAGCCTGTTGTTTTGTCAATGTCTATAAAGTTCAGCTTGAATGAAAATTGAAATCAATATTGCAAGATCAAGCACTTTTTAAAAAAAAAAATGTTAGAATGTAGATGCGTTGTGAAATGCTGTTGACAAAATGATTTGTTTGCTCGTGCCAGCATGGGTCGACGAGATTCGTTTCTCGCTGTCCTTTATGCGGCGGTTTAAGATGCAAGCCTGTTGTTTTGTCAATGTCTATAAAGTTCAGCTTGAATGAAAATTGAAATCAATATTGCAAGATCAAGCACTTTTTAAAAAAAATGTTAGAATGTAGATGCGTTGTGAAATACAAGTGAATGTACTAGGCTCATTGCATTCTTAGTTTGGTTTCGAAGTGCAAAACTTCATTCATCACAAATATTCCTCTTGAACGACCGAACATTGATATATGGCAATGTTTTCGTTCAGCAAAATGATTTGGCAAAAGTAATTTAAAGGCTAGCATGAGTATGGAGGTGTCGTTAGACCAGCTTAGTATTGGTGTAAGGTGGTGTACAGTGCCAATACTAGGAACCGCTCATGTTCACCATGTCACGCTACAGGCAATGAAAAATAGGGAGTGGCAACCTCTTTGTATTGCCGTGGTCCGACACTCCACACAGTCTTTACAATGAGAGGGGAAATATAGGCAATCGGATGCTTCTTCCTAAGTGTGCCTTGTCGAGTAACTGCCTTTGGCGTTGCCTTTATTTTTCAAATTTGTGAACAAATAAAACTAGGTTAGGACCACATAATAGGATTACGATGAAAATTAGGTTTCCCTTTTAATGTTTGAAGATAACAGCCACTGGCGTTATACTTCAAAAAATGGCTCGAAATACACATATCACACAAACATTCAACATTTCAACATTTTGTCAGCAGCATTTTTCATTTTTCAAAAAAAATACTCAGATGTACAAAAATAATGCAAAACATGAACAGCAAATTCACAAATTCTGCTGTGTTGAAATTTAAAAAATCAACCATGAGATTGTATGAAAAAGCTTCTTTTTTTATTTTCAAACAATTGAGATATCACAATCATTAGCCATATGTACAAAAATAATGCAACTGTGAATTATAATTTCATGCTCTCAACAAAAAATATGCATCGAAAATTGTGAAAAATTGTGAACAATTGTGAAAATCTAAAAGTTGACGAGGATCTCAAGATTTCAAAAAAACGAACTATAGGCTTTATTTCACACAATATTTCATGAAAAAAAAAAAAAAATCTTCATAATGTTCAAAATCTAGAAATTAACGAGGGATCTAAAGATTTCATAAAAAAATTATAGGCTCCATTTATTCAAAATTATAGGCTCATGCAACTCCTTCAAAAAAATAACAAATTTCAATAATGTGGACCCACGTCCATGAACCTGAAAAATTGATAATTTACTGACACTGGCGTTCACACAAGATTTCACGAAAAAGTTAAAATCTTCATGATATCAACAATCATACATCATAAGAACTCTGAATGACAATTCTATGGTCTGAACATTCGAATATTTTGAAAATCTAGAAATTAACGTTGGATCTCAAGATTTCAAAAATCGAACTATAGGCTACATTCTTCAAAAATTATAGGCTTCATAAAACTCACTCAAACACTCAGATTTCAAAACCTTCAACATTTGTGCTCTGAAACTAGCGTTCCCACCAGTTTTCATGAGAAAAAATTTAAAATCTTCATATTGTTGAAAATCTAGAAATTAACGCGTGATCTCAAGATTTCAAAAAAAATTATAGGCTTCATTTACCCAAAAAATTATAGGCTCATGCAAATCAAAAAATTATAGGCACATGCAAATCTCACAGATCTCACAATCATAAGCCATATGCACAAAACATGCAGCTAAGTCCATGAAACATGAAAAATTGATATCTTTCTGAGACTGGCGTTCACACAATGTCTCATGAAAAAAATCAAATCTTCATATTGTTGAAAAATTATAGGCTCATACAAATCTCTCAAAAAAATTACAAATCTCACAATCATAAGCCATACCTTCAACATTTGTGCTCTGAAAACTAGCGTTCACACCAGTTTTCATGAGAAAAAAAATAAAATCTTCATATTGTTGAAAATGTAGAAATTAACGCGGGATCTCAAGATTTCAAAAAAATTGTATAGGCTTCATTTATTCAAAAAATTATAGGCTCATGCAAATCTCTCAAAAAATTATAGGCTCATGCAAATCTCTCAAAAATTACAAATTTCACAATCATAAGCCATATGCACAAAAATGCAGCATCAAGTCCATGAAACATGAAAAATTGGTATCTTAGTGAAACTGGCGTTCACACAAGATCTCATGAAAAAAAAAATCAAATCTTCATAGTGTTGAAAATTATAGGTTTCATTTATTCAAAAAATTATAGGCTCATGCAAATCTCTCAAAAAATTACAAATCTCACAATCATAAGCCATATGCACAAAAAAATGCAGCTAAGTCGATGAAACATGAAAAATTGATATCTTTCTGAGGCTGGCATTCACACAAGATTTCATGAAAAAAATCAAATCTTCATAATGTTGAAAAATTAAAGGCTCATGCAAATCTCTCAAAAAATTACAGATCTCACAATCATAAGCCATATGCACAAAAAAATGCAGCTAAGTCGATGAAACATGAAAAATTGGTATCTTACTGAAACTGGCGTTCACACAAGATTTCATGAAAAAAATAAAATCTTCATAATGATCAAATTCAACAAATCTACATTTGCAGCAAATCTCTCAGATCTCACAATCATAAGCTATATGCACAAAAAACACCAAGTTCATGAAACATGAAAAATTGATATTTTACTGAAACTGGCGTTCACACAAGATTTCATGAAAAAAATAAAATCTTCATAATGATCAAATTCAACAAATCGACATTTGCAGCAAATCTCACAGATCTCACAATCATAAGCTATATGCACAAATTCCACCAAGTCCATGAAACTTGAAAAAAATGATATTTTACTGAAACTGGCGTTCACACAAGATTTCACGAAAAAAATAAAATCTTCATAATGATCAAATTCAACAAATCGACATTTGCAGCAAATCTCACAGATCTCATAATCATAAGCTATATGCACAAATTCCACCAAGTCCATGAAACTTGAAAAAAATGATATTTTACTGAAACTGATTTCACATAATCTTCATAGAAAACTACTTCATTCACAGATTTCAAAATCTCGAGCCATTTGTACAATAATAATGCGGAATCAAGTGATAATTCTGGAACTATTTCATATGAGCGTATAAATAAAAACGGTAAAAAAAATAGTCCTAACCATTTATGCACAATTATAATGCGATGCGCATTAATTTTGGCCATCGGGTATATAAGCTCCACATTTTTCAATATTCGTCATTCCAGTAGCAAGCTCTTAACTCAGAAGTGCTGTTAGTCTGCTGGGAGCCCAAAGTGGGTTTGAACTTCTCAGATTTCTCCTCGCACTATGAACTTGGTGCATCAGAGATACAGAGAAAATATCTGAGAGGTTTTTTGACCTTCTGGTTTGAACATGAGAACCGTATGTCGCGATACCTCATAGTTTTTCGCTCTTGAGTCTGGCCAGCTCATGTTGTCGATCACTTTGACATCGCCTGACGAATACGATCATTCTCTGTGATAGCCATTAGATCATATACAAAAAGCGATTTTGGCAAGTGATTTGTTATTTGCGTCTGGTAGCATGAGCATAGAAGTATAGCTTCGACGAGATTTGTTTCTCATTGCTCAATATGCTATGGTCTTGGATGCAATGCAATGATTTTGTCAACTTCGCAAAAACATTTTTGGCAAAAGTAAAATTTGAGAGGCTACCATGAGTATGGAGGTGTCGTTAGACCAGCTTAGTATTGGTGTAAGGTGATGTACAGTACCAATACTAGGAACCGCTCATGGTCATCATGTCGCGCTACAGGCAATGAAAAATAGGGAGTGGCAACCTCGATGTATCGCTGTGGTCCGACACTCCACACAGTCTTTACAAAGAGAGAGGAAAACACAAGCAATCGGATGCTTATTCCTAAGTGTGCCCTGTCGAGTAACTGCCTTTAGCGTTGCCTCAGTTTTTTTCAAAATTCAAAATTCAGACTTCAATCGCTTCTTTGCTCAGAAGTTGCGATACATAAAAGGAAATGCTTTCTGAGATTAAAGTTAGCATTTCCTGCCTGCAAGTAAAGCGAGCAAATATGCCTCTTTGTGCTTAAGAGGTGTGTTTGAAAGTGAACTCTGTAGCCTTCTCTTAGATCAAAAGAGAAATAAGTCTACGAGTTTTCGAGCCTAGCTTGTGGTTTTGGGTACTTGAAGTTGATCGCATATTTCCAATCGTTCACTGATCGATCTATGCGGCTGTAGCACTCGATTCTTGCTTCAGTATAGCCATTCATGTATCTGAGACCATAAGTTCGGCGTTGTGCCTACAACGAGTCAGCAATACCCCGTTTGTTACACCCGAGTAGTCCAGCACTCTACATTATAGGTGTAACAAATTGTAGAAGGTCGCCTGGAAGGCCTCTAATGGGTGCTGATTTTGCGTAGTGTATGACACTAGGAAAATAGGTTTCTGGCTCAGAGTTACCATTTTCCGACCTCGCTGATGCCGTGGGTAACCTGACCAATGCCAGTCACAAGTCTGGATGAAAAACAGGGAGTGACCACATTGCATGACAAAAATACTTTTCACATTGAATGTTTGACATTATAACAATTGTAAACATTTGCTTGTGTTTGATTTCATGAAAACAATTGTGTATAATTATGTATATTGATATGTTTGCAATGTTATGTATGCTATGCATGTTTGTACTTTGCTATCTGCTTACACTTTGAATAAAACATAAACTGAAATTAGAAGCATTAGTTGTATATGAGAAATTTTCAATAGTTATGCAACGATTGAGTGAAACAAAATTTAAGCATCATGAAGACTTTCGTCTTTTGAAATGCTTCAAACTGCAAAGCTCACTTCACTTTCACGTGAAAGCAATTTTAAATTTCATCTCATATTTTTCAAAATCTTCAAACATAAGAAAAAACTCATGTTTCCTTTGTATTACAATTTCAAGCTCTTATAATCTTCACTTCTCAGCTCATTTGCACCAAGTACGGTGGCCGAGTGGTTAAGGCGTTGGACTCAAGTTCCAATGGACATTGTCCGCGTGGGTTCGAACCCCACCCGTACTAATACTTTTGCATTTAAGGCAATTGTCCATTCGACTAAGAGTAACTGCAAAGTTTTGTAAGGAATCCATGAGCAATTTGGCAGATCGTATGGCCTTTGCATTATAATTTCAAGCTCTTATAATCTTCACTTCTCATCTCATTTGTACCAAGTACGGTGGCCGAGTGGTTAAGGCGTTGGACTTAAGTTCCAATGGACTATGTCCGCGTGGGTTCGAACCCCACCCGTACTAATATATTTTGCATTTTGGCTGACATGCGATTAGTATCCAAGATATTTCGTAATTTGGCATCACCTCAGCATGAAAGAAGAAACGCGACAAGAGTTGCAACAACAAAACGATGAAAAAAAACATTTGTCAAATTTGTGTTACGGACAAAAAGTGTATTGTGTTTACGCCTTGTGGCCATTTGACTTGTCATGCATGTTCAATTAAAACTAGTAAATGCTATTTTTGCAGAACTGTTGTTATTGGAAAATATCAAATTTATGAATAAATTGTAAAATATATTCCTCTGTACTTGTTTTCAATTTTGTTTCTTCACGGTGTTATTAATGCCATTACCTCCCTTTAAGAAGAATGAGATACTGGTTTTTAGTAGATCAAATATTTCTCGTAAACGTTATTGTTTTCAAAATAAACAATTTGGGAACGTATGATAACTGTAACTTAAGTATATTGGAAAATTTGTTTAGTTGCTGATACATAACTTCATGTTCAGATTTTATTTTATTTTCAAATCAAAGGCTGTGATTTTAGTCTTCGGGTATTTTCCATTTATCGATGTGTTATTCAACAATTTGTATGACAAAATAATAATCAAAGAACGAGAAGCAAAAATAAGTGGTATGAAAGGTTTTATTTTGAAATCATTACATAATTTACGTTTCATTGAAACAGAACATTTTTCAAAAGTTATACGCTGGGGGTTTCTTCGTTCGGTGGCTGGTCAAAAAGTTCGTCACCCCAATTCATTGCCACAGACAGTGTCTCATCATTATCACCAGTATCATCAGTATCGGAATGGTAACTCAAATCCCTTCTACAAACTGGGATGTTCGAATCCTCCTTGCAAACTGGGGTGTTCAAATCCCTTCTGCAAACTGGGATGCTCAAATCGCTTTTGACTACTTCATTTGTGACTCGTTGAAGAATTCCCTTAGTTTCCGTATGTGTCGCTTGTGCTCTCTAAGCAGATGCTGTGTTTTTCGAATCGCTTTAGAAGAATGCTGGCCTTCTTGTTTTAGAAATTTGATTTCTCTTTCTAATGTTATTTTCTGCCTTCTATGTGCCATAACGACCATATTCATATTGTTGATTGTCTGTACTTTCGAACATTGTCCAAGGTATTCGAGTTCCTTTGTCAAACTTGTACGAACATGAGTTGGTACATTTTTCGAACAGTACTTGAGATATTTCTGAAGTAGTGTGTTTGTCTTGTTCTCATACTGGGGAATAGATGTGCTATATCTATATTCGTTAGCCATCTCTCTACGTATTGCAGCTAAGGAATACCCATAATATAGAATATGAGCTTTTATATCATACGATTAAACTTTTATAATGCACAAGTGTTTATCCAATGAAATGAGATTATGATGATCATTGTTGAAAACAAAACGAATCAGTGTTTTCATTGCATTATAATTTCAAGCTCTTATTACTCGAGTTTCATTCATCAATTATTTAATACATTCATTCAGTTGATATCAAACATGTCAAACACAACTTTAAGCTTAATAAGCAATTTGGCAGATCGTATGGAACACAGTGAAACTCAGGTGTTGTACATGAAAACTATCGTAGTAAATAACAGCAAACACGTATCTGGCGTCTTAAGAAAACTTTTGCCATTAATTCGTAAAAGTGTAAAATCACTTCATAAGATAGCTTCTTCAGAAAAACCTCCTAGCAAGATGAGCGAGCAAGACAAAACAAATAGAGTTTTACCACTAGCCAGAGAAATTAAACGTGACTTCAAAAACTACAAAATTGAGTTGAACAAAATATCAGAACGTTGTGGCAGGGAGAAAGAAATTGACATTTTATCCAAAATCCGATCGGTATCCAAGATCTTGCGTAAAACAAACCCACTAACATCCCTTTTGCGCAATCTTCTCAGCAGGGAAGCAGAGTTGCAACGACAAATCGACGAAAAAAACATTTGTACAAGTTGTGTTACAAACAAAAAGTGTATTGTGTTTATCCCATGTGGACATTTATCTTGTCAGTCATGCTCCATTACCAGCAGCGAATGTCACATTTGTGGATCGGCTATTGTTGGAAAATATCTTATGAATAAATCATAAACAATTATTTGTATTTTTGCTTTCTGTTTATTTCATTTACATAGAAAGGTGAACTGTGTTAATCATTCAAACACTACCCGTTATTTACACAGCTATGCTGTAGACAACCGCAATACGCTAGTTAGCTCAAATTTCTAACATTGGTTAGCAAAGTTGACGAATGCAAGTTCGAGATATAATGTACATGCTTTTTGAGCATTTGAAACCAATATAAAACATACAGCGGTGACTGTACTATTCACACTTCACTTACTATGGCAAAACGATATACTGACATCGTTGGGTTTGCTGGACTACAGTACAATGATTATTTCAAAACATTCTGTTGGGAATGCCAATTGTGTTGTGCTGGAGTCTTTACGTTAGAACCTTGTCAACGACATGATCTTTTGAACATTTTCCCTCCAGCTGGCTACTGCCAAAACTGTTTTCGATATGTGTGGTACTGTAATGATTGTAAGGCTGATGAAACGCCACCAAAAGTGCGAATGAGAAACTATTGTTTGTCATGTTTCTTCCACCGATTTGAAAATCTTGCAATCTTGGCCGGCTAACCCTGACGTGGTTGAAGAAGTTTTCGATTGATTGTGACAATTATCTTGTTTCACAAAATAAAAAATAAAAACTTGAAATAAATTACTTTGTTTTTGTATCTGATACCAAGACGCTCATTTTTTCTCTGATGATTTTCAATTTTCATTTTCAATTTTCATTTTCGATTTTCATTCTCAATTTTCATTTTCAATTTTCATTCTCAATTTTCATTCTCAATTTTCATTCTCAATTTTCATTTTCGATTTTCATTCTCAATTTTCATTCTCAATTTTCATTCTCAATTTTCACATTCGTCATTTTCATTTTCACCCTCGTGGGACTAAACGCACTCATCGCCGATATCGGGTTGTATTAAGCTTTTGCGCATTTCCACGATAAAGTTAGCTAGAAATTAAAGCTTTTGCGCATTTCCACGATAAAGTTAGCTAGAAATTAAAGCTTTTGCGCATTTCCACGATAAATTTAGCTAGAAATTAAAGCTTTTGCGCATTTCCACGATAAAGTTAGCTAAAAATTAAAGCTTTTGCGCATTTCCACGATAAAGTTAGCTAACAATTAAAGCTCAGTCGATTTCTACGTTAAAGTTAGCTGAAAAAGATTGCTCTGTCGAATTTCCGCGATAAAGTTAGCTGTAAAAGAAAGCTTGCTTTTTCGAGAACAATTGCTGAACAATTATCATGAACAATAAAGATAAAAAGAAGTTGTAGTTTCAACGCTATGTTTAATATGTTTGAAACCAGAAAGGTACTATCACAAAATACATCTATCGTGATGCGTCAGTCACACAACCATTGATGTTGTAGTAGAGCTGAGACTTCAGGTCTTTCACTGGGGATGGGCTCTAGGCATGCCAAAACAAAGTTGATATACTGTTCCGAAACATTGGTCCCAAACTTAAGCGCAGCTCCTTTTTCAATGACGTACGATTCCCACGGAACATCATCGTGTAACATCTCATAGGCCATTATACCCAGTGACCAGACTGTAGACTTACGAGGGAAGCATACCTTGAACTGTCTCTCAGGAGCACGATAGGCAGGTGTGGAAACTTCATATGATTTCAAAGATATGCACTCGTCATCAGTTGGCACGCAAAACTCTAAATCACATAGGCGAACTTCTATGGTGTCGGGATCTATCAACACATTCTCTGGTTTTCATGTCCATGTGCATCAATTGGCACTTGCTGTCCATTTCACAAAGAATCACAATGATTTGCCACATAATGTCTTTCACCACAGGTTCAGGGATATCAAACTTTTCCACATAGGTAAATAGGTCCATTGGCATTCTTTCAAATACCACGCTGTAATTGCTCGCTCCATTTTGGTCTTGTCATGGTAAATCTCACAATCGACCATGTGGTTGATACCTCGTACGCCCATCTGTTGCATAAGGCAAGTGTTAGCTATCTCTGGCGGGGTTTCGCAATGTTGACTCCACCACCGACCTTGTTTTACGACAAGCTGCTTGTCACCGTTCTTGCTATGTGCCTCAAACACCTTTCCATTTCCACCCTTTCCCAGAAAATGACCTTTACTTATACGAGTAAACAGAGACGACATATTGGCTCGAGTTTGAGACGCAAATGATGACTGGAGTTCTGTTTCAGACCCTTTTATACGCAAAATATAAAATCACGTGATCACAAATATAATGAAACCATTTTAAACTATATCTGATGTCAATGAACACTTTACGAAATAAGTAAGCAAATATGGCAAGTAAGGTAACACCTACATCACTGGGCATCTTCACCACGAAGCCAAAATTTCCAAACTATGCAATACCAACAAAACGATTGGAATCCTTCACAGAATCATCAACACCGTGGCCAGATGCTAGTCACATTGACGTGAACGAGTTAGTATCTGCTGGCCTAGTATACTCAGGTGTGGGTGATGCTGTCCGTTGTTACCATTGCGGCGGGGGACTAAAACATTGGGAGATCGGTGATGATCCGATGTATGAACATGCGAGATGGTTTCCAACGTGTCCGCATATCGTTATTTGTAAGGGAAAAGATTACGTTGAAAAAGCAAGGCTGGGTGAACATCCATCCATATCAAAACAAAATGAAAAGGTAAACCAATCCGATGAACAGGAATCATCAATTTCACGCCAAGAAACAGCCATGGAAGCAGCGGCCGAGTTTGGTTACCACATGGATTGGATACGCATAGCTGCTAGAATATACAGTGAAAGAGAAGGTCCGAATTCGCAGTTTCAAGCGAGCGATCTTATGTCAATTCTGATGGAGATGGAAGACGATCCAAGTATGGCGATAAACTATACTGCTGGTTCTGGTTCTTGCTGTGTAACTGAACAATCCCAAGATAGTCCATCAAATGGGCTAGAAACTGATCTAGAAGCATTGCAAGAAGAAAATCAAAATCTGAAGGATAAGCAAAATTGCAAAATTTGTCTTGAATGTCTTGCCGATGTGATCTTCCTTCCTTGTGGGCATATTGTAACTTGTCCACAGTGTGCTCACGCCAACAGTCAATGCCCTATTTGTCGCAAAGATATATTGGGCTTAGTCAAATGTCAATTTGCTGATTTTTCTGAGAAGGATGACGATGGTGTATACATGACATCAAAACATTAATAGTATCGACAAAACAAAAATACTGTTTAAGTTTCATATTTTATTTTCATTTCATTTTGGAGTGAAGTAATGTCGTGTCTGATTGAATGTCGGAGAGAATCGCCATACAGAGAATAACTGTTTAATGTTTTTGTTATATCGATTATGCTTTATATTGTTTTTCCCAAATCTTTTCTTCAAATGTTTTCTGATATCCTCTGATACTGCCCATAAGAGATCTTCATCGTGAATGATTGAATGTAAATTTAAATGCAATTCATCTCTAAACTGTTGAAAAATATCTCTGTGAAACGAAACCCAGCAAGCGAAGGCAAGCAGTTGACCTAGCATCTGGTTACTACAAAATCGGCTGGCGACTGGATACCAGATGTCAAAAACATCGGACCCTATGCTGTTGCGATCATCGCCGTGTTTCATTTCCAATTTCCTCAGAAGGTTATTCGGAATTCCTAGCATGCATCGTATTATTTGATATTCAAAACATTTATTGCTGACAAATATATGTTTCACTTGCGTGTAACGATAAACATAGCCCATATCGCATCGGTTTGATTGCGCATTACTGAAGGATGACATATTTTTATGAAAAAGTACGATCAACATGCATAGTTATACAAACTTTTGTCAATAAATAATGAGAAACTGAAACATTTATGATTTTGTTATAACAAAACTTGGTAAAGCACCTAGAATATCGACATCTAGCCTGTTACACACCAGACAGCGAAACAGTTTATTTTCTGTACTATCAACATGTTGAAGATATGTCATGAGACATGATTCGCAACAAAAATAGTGTCCACATTTGTGCCCTTTCACCATTAAATGATCGTTTGTTTTACACAGAACACAGGTATGATCCTTGTGTTTATTTTCAAGAAGATCTGCATACTTTTGTCGAAATCTTTGAATCCAGGATCTTGATGCAGAAAACGTTTTAATGTTTAGCTTATTAGCAGTAAGCAGTGCGATCTCTTTTATTTTTGATTTTGTCATTTGTTGACTATTGCTCATTTCACATTGAATTCTTTCAAATATATACTTTTCCAGACCCGAAACAAGTTCATGCTTCGGTAGTGCATTTGCTTTACTCGCCCAAGATGAGAGAGTTGTTCGTGGAATGCCCAGTTCCCTCGCAACTGATCCAACAGTACGTTTACTTTCGGCCAAGATATTTACGGCATTTTGTTTAAACTCCAGTGATCTGTTCATACCTGTTAACTGATGAAAAATATGAAATTAATTACTTATTTCAGATTCGTTATTGAATTATGTTAATCTAAAGAACGATTAGTGGGTAGAATTTTGAATACGAAGTCAATACGCCAACATATGGATATTCATCAAATATGATTTTAGACTGCAGATCTATTGCAGCAGATCGAACAAGGTTTAAGTCATAAGAAGGTAAATAAAAGTGTTTTCCCAGTACCCCTAGTCTTTGCATCTTCTTAAAGTGAACCGATACAACACTAACATTAAATTTATCTCGGAACTCCCCAGCAGCTATTTGGAATAAGTGTAATACAGTTTCATTGCGAAATTCAGTAACTGGTGAAGATCTATAGTCAGCTAGGTCTATTTTATGACGCATGTAGTAGCAACGTCCATTGTATTCAAAACCGACTGTATTTTCTTCACTACAATATAACGAACAGATGCAATTCCCACCAAATGAAAGTTGAATGAAAACCGAAATCACAAACAGTGCTATAATCATTTTTATTGTTCATAAATACAATCACGTTGTCAACAAATATTAGAATTTACAAGCTAGAGAACTGCAGCACGGTCTGTTTTAACTTTTTTTGTTTCGACTGGCCTTTCAAAGAGTCTCCTTTTCTTTTCCTAGCCTTCAACTTAGCAGCAACGTCAAAGTGATTGAGGAGTGTATCATTCATTGTAACCTTTCTATTTTGTATAATTGGTAAATGCTTCTTTTTGTCTTCCTCTGGTCGTTTGAAATTAGAAAACATTTCTGAACTCGGTAGCTGAGCTGAAATTTTTAAATGCCTCAAATTTTGAAATTCGGCAAATGTTTGTGTCGGATGAAGGACTTTCATGATTTTGATGACTTCGTTTAGGATCTGTTTTGAAATTTCTTTTTTGTTCAGTTGAAGGTCTTCCCCGAGACGTTGCTTTTTCTGAAGAAACTCTATTGTTTCGTACTTGACCCTTGATTTATCCTCATGGTTTTCTACTTTTACGACTCGTAAACTGATCTTTTCCAAACCTCCCGTCTCTACAATTTCTCCTCTGGCCTTCATACGCTTGAATAACTGAACACCCGCGTCTTTCTTATCACTCTCGAGTTTGTAACCGGTAACTGTTATCTTCTTGCGAGAAGATATTTTGTTTAAGTCAATCTTTCCTGTAATAAGATCCGATATTATTTCGTGACAGAGTTTGTAAGTGTTCCATGTACATGGATTTCGATGTAAGAGATCTTTGAACATCATACTCTCGACTTCGTAAGTTGCTTGCAAGACCGTCCGTTTTTTGTACTCGAGACCCTTCGTTATGAATGACTCTTTCTCTACAGTTGTATCCATTATTCTAGCAAAGTAATGCTTTTGCTGGTATATAGCAAATGGCAACATCACCTTTTCGTGCTCAAGCTTACTAGGTGGTTTGTAAATTGCTTTATCAGGTTCTTCCACAAAACTCTGGTTCAATTTATGCGCTATGTGCTTTGAAATAGCAGCTGTAATTATGCATCCCTGCTTGTAATGATCTGCAGAATATTTGTTTTTTCTTCATTGTCTCCCTCCTTGATCCAACCAAGAGAATGCAATTCGCCACTTTGGTACATGTTACAAAGCTCTTGGGATGAATAATTAAAATGAAACATGACAGAATCAGTATCTCCGTAGACAGTTGTGCTTCTGTGAGTTTTGTTTATGTCTGCAGCCACACTCTGAATATGTTGGCGGCCTACAGAAGTGACAGCGGCACTAATTTTCCAATGTCCCATGTTTGGAAAAAGACCGTAAAGTGAATTAGCAATAATTTTGTATGTGTCGCTGATTTCTTTCACTCGTTTGTTGTCCTCCTCTTGGCGAATGTCCCAATTTTACTCTTATAGTACATCCGTTTTGTGAGAAGATCTTTCCAAACCTGACAGAGTATAGATTTTGCATGTTTAGGCGTCATGAAATTGACAAAATTTCTTGAAGCTTCCCCATTAGAAATACTTTTAATGTCTACGGCTTTGTAATCGTCTCGTGAAAATATGTTTACTGTTTCATAGTCGTCACCAGGCTGCAATCCGTTTTTTAAATGGTTGCTTTCGAAAGCATCGTTTCTTGACCTACATTATAACAGATGCCAATCGAAGGGTACATAGAAGAAAAGTCCAAACATGCCACAGGCTTTTCTAATTCCACTCCAGGGTTTGGCAGGTAGACAAATGCTCCGTCATATTGGCTTTTGATATCATCAAATTTTAACAAAAGTTTTTGCTGATAATACCCAAACATTCCTCACAAAATGTTTCTGGGGCTGATCTGTCTCGAAACCGTCTCGTCTCCACTCCATCTCGCAAGTTAGTTAGTAGAGATCTCAATTCTCTTTGCAATGTATCACTCATTCCCCCATTGAGATATACTCCAAAGGGAGCTATTTCATCCTTTAATCTAGTATTTTTCAGTTCTTTTTTCACAAAATCTAATGCCAACTGATGTATTGTATGTGTCGAGGAAATATTTCTTCCAACCAGATAGGAAATGAAATGCTCGAGACAAAATGTGAGCTCATTTTCCTTTTGCATGATATTCTTTCTTTTCGGGACCCTCTTAGAAACATCTACCGGTGCATACCTTCCAAGTTTTTTCACTTTGTAGTAATCTTGAATGATAGAGCTGATATCATAAGAGTATTCCACCGGTTCATTCAAATATCGAATGTAAAGCAACAAGTGGGTCAGAGTATAACAAGTTTTGCCATGCTTTTTGTTCTTTTGTTTCACCACCTCAAATTGTCGCTTCAAGACGTCGATCGCTTCAAAGAGATCTAACCTTTGGCAAGAATCCAGCTTTTGGTGGAAATCAAATTGCGTGTTTGCTGTTTTGGTTTTGATTTCTCCCGAATCAAATTTATCTATGATCTCATATGTCTTTGGATGTCGTACACTTTTGTCTTCAAATATGAAGTACATGAGAAGCTCTCTTATCACAATCTGATCGTTTTTCCATTTTGGCTTGATTTTCATGTCCTGTAACATACCGTGTCGTTTATAAGCGTAGTAGAACATTGGAGTCAAAAGTGGCGTTTTCTTCATATCGAAAAATTCGGACTGTGGAATCTTGGTATTATATGAAGCAGCAATGAAAAACTTGTAGGAAGAAAAGTTGTCACTGGTGTTGAGTAACGCCCCACATAATAACGAATCTTTAAAATTGTATCTTAACAATTTACTTCGACTGTTTACGCTATCGTAGAAATAACTGGCTATTTCGGAATGACAGACATCTTCCTTTCCCATACCCAATTCACTCTTTGCCAACTCATCAAGTTTTTCACCTTTGTGACATCGAAATAAATCGTTTAACAACATGCCAGGAAAAAGGTTCAAACTCAATTGGAAAAGTTGATTGTTTTCCATCGCAGAAGAGCATTGTGCTGTCGTATTTTTCTGAATATCGCTAAGAACATCTTTTACCGATTTCTTATCGTATGTCCAATGTATGAAACTGGAAAGCTCGTCAAATAAATCAATCTTGTGCCTATCTGAAGCTTGAAAGAGGATCGGTAAATCATAGCCTACGATATTATACCCGCACAAGTAATCGGGGTTTACTTCTTGTATAATTTCAATGAACTTTAAGATCAGTTCATTTTCTGAGCTGACGCAATACACCTCAGACACCGGCATCTCCACATTTGAGAAAAACCTAAGAATTTCATCAAAATTATAATAGTTCGAATCCTGGATCACATTACCGATCGTTATTCCTATACATCTTTTGATCGATTCTCCTTCTTGGAATATCACACTTATTTGAATGATTTTATCCATGATCTTTTTTGAATGTTCGTCAATCAAAACCGTTTCAATATCAAATGACAGTGTTTTGTGTGCGTAGAAAAAGTCACTTACTGACGAATCATCGATAATCGTTATCTCTTCTGCACGAC